>NC_060119.1:803481451-803781451 GCF_021461395.2 Schistocerca americana
ACACACGGCGCACACACACACACGGCGCACACACACACACACGGCGCACACACACACACACGGCGCACACACACACACACGGCGCACACACACACACGGCGCACACACACACACACACACGAGGCAGGGCTCTAACCTCTGACGGGGGGGGAGCCGCGCGAACCGTGGCAAGGAGCCTTGACCGCACGGCTATTCCACGCCACATTCAATGCAGCTCATTTAACCGCAACATTGGGGGCAGAAAAAAAACAAACCAAGCTTACAGCTTAAGAAAAGTTTTCGTGTGTTTATGAGGTAGCTTCAAATAAATCAGTAGGTGTCTTGCAATGCAAATTGTGTAAAAAGTTACTAGACACTCATTCTGGAACTTAGAGTATTTTACATGTTTGTAAATTTGGTAAGCAATTTCCTCACTACAGAAATATTTTGAAAGAGGACAAAGACCTAGTGACTGACAATTGTGTGAAAATATCTGCTAAGGAGTAGAGGCAATTTAGCAATATAGCTTTCTAAATATACGGCAAACAGCGATGAAAGAGGGAAGCATATGGCTCAGTCGATATTAAAAACCACGTTCTGGTGGTATGCGATGTAGTGCGAAGAGAGCTTCGTATGAAAAGAATGCTTCGCCTTTTAGACATTTACTTTTTAGATTAATATTATATGAAGAACAAACTTCGTGATTTCTAAAATGCGTTTCGGGTATTTAGAATGAATTATTCATGTTTTGGCCACTTATGATGAATTCAGCAAACCAGCAATACGCAACGTGGAAAAAATATTTAACATTGGTATAACTGGGTTTATGTTAGGCGGAAACACGCTAAGGTTACAGAAACTACACTTCGAAAACCGTAGTCTGGCTGGCATTGTAGTATAACAGTAATCTTCAAGTTTTTAAGGATCTTTATTTTCAGAGATGTTTCTGCATGTTACAGAATACATACATTAGAGGAGCCCTGATGATGGTTCGAAATGAGAATAACCGGTGGTCTTCTACATGAAAATTGGTGAAGTTGCAGAAAAAACTGTTCCTACCTAAATAATTAAATAAGCCTGAAATACAACTAAAAGGAAAAAGGTAAAATAAAATCCAGTTTTCTGGACTACAATGACCCAAAATGAATACATATTACATTGGGCCTCGTCTTGCGATATGCCGGTAAAAAATTCTTCCGAACTCTACTCATAATACTATAGTTAAAACGTACAGAATAATCCGCTACGTAGGCTAGCACTGCGGGAAAACTGGCAGGCAGACAGGCTGGCAAGCACAACCCCCTTAGCCTGCTTGGGCTGAGCGTAGCTTGGCTTGGATTCCGGTAAAGTAGGAGGAGGAGGAGATTAGTGTTTAACGTCCCGTCGACAACGAGGTCATTAGAGACGGAGCGCAAGCTCGGGTGAGGGAGGGATGGGGAAGGAAATCGGCCGTGCCCTTTCAAAGGAACCATCCCGGCATTTGCCTGAAGCGAAGTAGGGAAATCACGGAAAACCTAAATCAGGATGGCCGGAGACGGTATTGAACCGTCGTCCTCCCGAATGCGAGTCCAGTGTGCTAACCACTGCGCCACCTCGCTCGGTCCGGTAAAGTAGCCTGCCCGTTAGACTGGAAACGCGCGGCAGCTTGCCTTTCTGGCTAGCAGGCGAGTATGGTCAGGCTAAAAGCGGAATGTGTACACCTCTGTTGCATGGTAGACAATGTGTGGAACGTCGAATGCCGTCAACGCAACTGGCGTTCCTTGTCATATATGAGAGTCGATCGAACAATTCTTAATTGGTCGAACACAGTATCTGCGATTTTTTGCTGATGATGCTACAAGTTAATGTGGATGAGTAGGACAAACAATGTTGGAATACACACATTGATTCAATACCTACGCATAACATTACCAAGCGAAGTGAAAAGAAAATTGGTAGTAGGGAACGAAAATGGATTCGGTTTACTGGGATAATTCTAGGAAAGTGTCTTCTTTATACTTTTTTAGCATATGTGTCTTACCGCGCGTTTCAACTGGTAGTTCTCCTTGTCCTGTTCTCAGCATTTTCCTTCATCTGTTTGTATGTTGGGCGTCTTCTAAAGTCATCCACCATAAACACGCTTTGTGGTTTCAATCACAAGTAACAAAGCGTACGCATATTTAAAGATGAAATACAATGGTGTAAAATTTTGTTGTAGTTACCTGACACTGACGAGACAGCGATGTGTTAATTCAATGAATGCTGCTTTTTTGCATCATATTTATTACCCAACATCGCATATATTATGAGGATGACGAAACGATCGAAACTAGTTACACTTTTTTTCCTATAGGCGATCATGCCTAACAAAGATTTTCGAAAAAATAAAAGTTTGGCGTCTGACGGGGATTCGAACCCAGCACCTGCCCGTATTGATGACAGTACAATCAAATGTTCGATTTTTAATTTTCGCCAGTAGCGAGATGATTGAAATTACGAGACAAAAACGTTTTGCTTTACCGGGATTCGAACGCAGAACCTATCTTAATTTTCCACTCATGAATAGACTTTAAATATCGGGTTATTTCACCAATAGCGGGATGGGCACATGCAAGAACTAGAAGTAACGTAGCGAAAAGTTCTGTGCTGACTCTACTGAACGCAGCCCATATCATTCACTGCATAAATTGTTTTGTATGTTTTGCTGTATGTCTAATGTTACATCTAAAATGTGATAGCTTAGTATTTTACTATTTTATCATTTCTGTTACTTAGTTACATGTTCCATGGATCTTTTGCACGGTAGATCGTAATGATGTGGAACGCATCATTTACATTTACGTCGCAAATTAATTTGCACGTACGGTAACATCCTGAACATTTGTAAGGTTCTTTTTCTTCTTTTCTTTTTACAAAAAGAAAAAAGATATGTTCAGATGTGAGATACTAATTTGTATTCACCACCTTTTACACATTACAGTAATAGAAATTCTTCTACGGAATAGAAGGAGTTGTCAAGGAGAAATTTTTTGAAGTTTGTTATCAACTTTTACATTGCTGTCCTTCAGACATTTCATGTTACTGGGCAAGTAATCAAAAAATTTTTTTGCACCATTGTGCACCCCTTTTTGTGCTAAAAACAACCTTAATGTGCAGTAATGAATATCATTTTTCTTTCCGGTATTGTAATAATGCACTCCATTGTGCCTTTTGAGCTGTAGTGGATTATTTACAACGAATTTCATGAAGAAATAAATATACTCTGAAGCAGTAGTCGCAATAACCAGCTCCTTAAACAGATGTATACAAGATAATCGTGGGTGAGCACCACATGTTTACAGCACGTTTTTGCGCACTGAAGACTTTCTGAAAGATGAGTTACCCCAGAACATTATTCTATATACCATTATTTAATGAAAAATACGCAAAATGCATCAACTTACTGATTTTTCTCTCCACAAGATTTGCAATGATTCTAAGCGCAAATGTCGCAGAACTAAGTCGTTTTAGGAGCTCCAAAATGTGTTTTTTCCAATTTAAATTTTCATCAATATGGACCTGTAAGAATTTCGAAGTTTCCGCCTTATTTATTATTTGCTCATTATGTATTACACCTATCATTGGTGTAATACCTATAGGTGTACAGAACTGAGTATTTTCCGTCTTTAAAATTGAGGGTGAGACCTTACGCAGAAAACCAGTCAATGATAGTTTTAAGCACTTTGTTTACCATTTCTTCTGTTTCTGTATGTATGCGGGGATTAATTACAATACTAGTGTCAGCTACAAAAAGAACTAATTCTGCTTGTTATATACTAGACGGAAAATCTTTTACATATATGAGGAACCAGAATTATGAGCCTGGACTTTTGGTTAGGTACGACATTATCTACTGGTTGGCAATACCATCAGCCCCATAAAACATCAATTTATATGGGAGAATACTGTGATTCACAGAGTCAAATGGCTTGGAGAGCTCGCAGAAAATACCAACCTGCGCTATTTTGTTATTTAATGCTTGTAAAATCTGATGACTGAACATGTAAATGACATTACTGTTGTTAAGATGAGATACTATTCTAGAATACATCATCTTCTAAAAATTTTTGGAGTACTATGCGCGTCTCACACAGATCTGTTGTCGGTCAGCGTCTGGCAGTCAAAAATCTGTAAATCTATGGTGAGTCGAGGGCAAGCATTAAACTACATTATAACTAAGCTGATTATCGAAATCGAGTTTCGTATCAATATATCGAAAGAGAATGTAAAAGTAAATTCAACAGTGTTGTTTACATGTCTTTCAAATGGTTCAAATGGCTCTAAGCACTATGGAACTTAACATCTGAGGTCATCAGTCCCCTTGCCTTAGAACCACTTAAACCTAAGTAAGGACATCACATCCATGCCCGAGGCAGGATTCGAACCTGCGACCGTAGCAGCAGCGCGGTCCCGGACTTAAGTGCCTAGAACCGTTCGGTCACAGCGGCCGGCTACATGTCTTTAACAACTGTTTATAACATGATGTAATCATAGTAAGAAGATTTGTGAAGGTTATTAACCAGGAGACTTAGCGTACTTTAAACACATCAGAAATGCTTCATGTTGTTGGAAGAACGAGTACTTCAAGAATTGAAAGGCTGTCGAAGTATTTTGGGAAAGACTTTAAATTTAAACTCTTACTCTCTGACGGAGATATGTCCTGTGCCTCTCGAGTAAGGGGTCCAGTTCCTAAACAAATGAGACCTATCACTCGGTGACACAGGTGTGTGTGACTTTCTGGATGGAGTCTGCGGCAGGCAAAAATGTTTCAAAATGTGTGGAATGTTTATTTTTCCCGAACACTATTGTTTTACATTCTCCACATGTTTACTGCTGTTAAACATTCCTTATTACATACGCCAACTCTACGCTCTTGCGACTTGCTTTGTAAATTTTTGCCCGCTTCATTAGTGCAATGCTTGGTTCACCAGAAAAAAAAAATATTTCCAACAGTGTAAGTACGAGTTGTTATTAAATTACTAAATCGCACTATTGTTTAGTTCCAAAACATAGCACCATACTAACGGAAGCATTTTATATATACAGCTAATAGTAGAGAACCTGTACTGCGAAACATACGAGAGCATTAAAATTCTACATTTGTTAAAAATGCTGTACTGCAGAGATCGTTCAAAACAATTGTAGAGAAATTTTACAAAATCGGTGCACTGTATCAGATGGAATTTCTGATTCTGCAGCGGAGTGCACACTGTGTTGAAATTGCCCGCCATGTTAAAATTGTGTGACGGACCGGTACTCGAATATGGAACGTTACCGTTCGCGGGGTATGCTCTTGCCGAAATAGCTATCCAGATACCCCATATTTACATTTACATTACGTGCTCTGCAAGCCATCATCCCTTTCCCCTTCGACTCGCAGAAAGAGCGAGAGAAAAACGACTGGCTATATGCCTCCGTGGGACCGCTAATTTCTCTTCCTCAACTCAAATGCGGATTCCAGGACGGGAGATGACGTTATTTCTGCGAAATACTGTTGATAAATTTTAGACAACCGATATTTGTGGATGACTACAGAAAGATTCTACTGCCAACAACATACATTTCACATAAGGACGGCGAAAACACGATAAGAGAAATTAGTGACTCACCCTTATGAGAGAGAGAGAGAGAGCAATTTAAATTTTCAATCTTTTCTCAAAATTACTTCAAATACTTTCGTAATTTCTACAAGCGTCCTTAATTGTTGAAGCGCACGTCGTTCCAGCGGTATGAAGTGCTACCGACCTGTTCGATTCATCACAAACGTGCTAGTTAATCATCTTCACAAACAGTCTTCCTATGATTATTTTAGGTCATTGACAATTACTAAACAAATGTACACAACACCAGTCATTTTAGGTTTTCATTCTGTTCAGATTTATTGACACTAACCTTGTTTCCGATGGTATGATTAATTATAATGCATTAATATCAGTTTCGTAACAAACATCGCTAAGCTATATGGATTATAAATGGTCTCACAAATTCACTACTGGCAAAGGTTAACATGATACATATACATCTCGATTGTTAAATCACAACTTGGAAGCACACCACTGAAGGCTATCCGCAAACTTTAGATGAATAAGACGAGTAACCTAATGTGCGAACTGGTTGAATGCTTGCCCAATAATCACTAAAGATTTACACCTGTTGACTACCGGTCGCTGACTGTAAGAGCTTTGTGCAAGACGCCTGTGTAATGACGCACGTAGTACATAAACGGGAAAATAGTAAAATACTAACCTAGTACATGTTAGATATCAACACAAAAGTAAAAGATACAAGAAATTTAGGCAGTGAATATACCTTCATACCAACATAAGACGAAAAAAGTAAAACACACAAATAATTTTGGAAATGAATATACACTGTGTGATCAAAAGTATCCGGGCAACACAAAAACTTACGTTTTTCATATTAGGTGCATTGTGCTGCCACCTGCTGCCAGATACTCCATATAAGCGACCTCAGTAGTCGTTAGACATCTTGAGATGGCAGAATGGGGTGCTCCGCGGAACTCGTGGACTTCGAATGTGGTCAGGTGATTGGGTGTCACTTGCGTCATACGTCTGTACGCGAGATTTCCGCACTCCTAAATATCCCCAGGTCCACTGTTTCCGATGTGATAGTGAAGTCGAAACGTGAAGGGACACGTACAGCACAAATGCGTACAGACCGATCTCTTCTGTTGACTGACAGAACGCCGACAGTTGAAGAGGGTCGTAGCGTGTAATAGGCAGACATCTATCCAAACCATCACACAGGAATTCCAAACTGCATCAGAATCCAATGCAAATACTATGACAATAAGGCGGGAGGTGAGACAGCTTGGATTTCAGGGGCGAGCGGCTGCTCATAAGCCACACATCAAGTCGATAAATGATAAACGACGCCTCGCTTGGTGTAAGGAGCATAAACATTGAACAGTGGAAAAACGTTGTGTTGAGTGACGAATCACGGTACACAATATGGGTATGGCGTCATCTGCCAGAGTGTGTAGTGCCAACAGTAAAATTCGGAGGCGGTGGTATTGTGGGGCGGTCGTGTTTTTCATGGAGGGGGCTTGCACCCCTTGTTTTGCGTGGCACTATTACAACACAGTCCTACATTGATGTTTTGAACACCACCTTGCTCGCGACTGTTGAAGAGCAGTCGGGATGGCGATTATATCCTTCAACACGATCGAGTACCTGTTCATAATGCACGGCCTGTGGCGGGGAGGTTACACGATAATAACATCCCTGTAATGGAATGGCCTGCACAGAGTCCTGACCTGAATCATATAGATGGGATGTTATGGAACGCAGACTTTGTGCCATGCCTCACCGGCCGACATCGATACCTCTCCTCAATGCAGCACTCTGGGAAGAATGGGTTGCCACTCCCCAGGAAACCTTCCAGCGCCTGCGAGAGTGGAAGCTGCCATCAAGGCTAAAGGTGGGCCAACACCATACTGAATTACAGTATCACCGATGGAGGGCGCCACGAACTTCTAAGCAATTTTTAGCCAGATTCCACGTACTTTGGACCATATAGTGTATCTTCATTAACTATTAGCTGTGGAATCAGAAATTGGGAAAATTATATACACTATTGTATTCAGACGAAAATCTAACAAACACTCGAATTTGCGAAGCCCACCAAGAATTTTCTGGGAAGTTAATTTCCATAAACTTAATATATCATAAAGTAACATTTTCTTAGTGAAAATATACGTTTTCGGAACAAGAAAAATTGGGACTACAAAACTATAGCAAAGGTATTTTGACAGAATTGCATTAATTTTGATGTGCACATGGTTTACACGTATCGTAAATTTAGATTATTTAGCAGAAGAAAGTGTTTCTATATGAACTATTTACGCTGTTGCCACTAGCAGACAGTAAATTATACTGTGAATAATGAAGTCTAGTGCAACGTAGTGTCGATAAGATTTTAGTAATTTTGTGTACTCATGGCATATTCATTACAAGTTGGGCACAACCTACTGATTCTAGTAACAGATAGTCCAGTAAACTTTTGTTCACTTTCAGACGATTTTTTTTAGTCGAGTGGAACAACCAATGTAAATGGTCTCTACGGCCTTGTTAAGCTTATGAATGTTTTCACCCAGTCCCCGGGTTTGAACGGTTTCAGTCTGACTATAGGGGTGTCTGGCGGTTACGATGATTAAATGAATGTATTCAGTCTCCGGGTTTGAATGATTTCATTTACATACTTTCCCAGCCTTTACGGTTATACATGAACCTTGACTACGGTTGCCAACCTTCTTTTAAAGACGAATAACAATGTCATTTCATGGAGACGTGAATAAAAAGTATATGCCTCAAAAAGAAGTATCTTAAAATTTTGTGAATTTATTTACTTAAATAAGAATTTTTCACGCTTCCGGCATTAAATATGGGTTTTTGATGCTTTTAAAACGTTAATATCTGATTCTACATTATAAATTTATGTTAAAATGAATGAATAATTTATTGAAGCACTCTCTCTTCCCTCAGATTTGCACGCATTAACGGCAATTCTCTTTCGATTAATACTGAGGTGGCGTGAACAGAAAACATAATATGCAGTTTGTTAATTATTTGGTGGCGTAAGCACTTTCTTTTTAAACACATACTGTCACCTGTCAGGAGTTCGGTATTTTATTTTTGCAAGAATTGTCACGAATGTTAATTTTCTTTGAATTTCTATGAGTGATATAAACCATCCTTGCCGATCAGTATATTCCACTGAATTTGTCTGGATAATCAATTTTTGTCCAGCCATATGATTTCTTCTATTCCAACGCCTCTGACCGTTACAGCATTCTGATCCACACACAATGTTCGCTATTAAGGTTGGTTGGTTGGTTGGTTGTTTCGGGGAAGGAGACCAGACAGCGAGGTCATCGGTCTCATCGGATTAGGGAAGGACGGGGAAGGAAGTCGGCCGTGCCCTTTGAAAGGAACCATCCCGGCATTTGCCTGGAGCGATTTAGGAAAGTCACACGCTATTAAGGAAACGCATTTTCGTAAAGATGGGCGGAAAACTGAACAAACGGCTACTTATTTACGGTTCATAGAAAACAAATATCGTAACGGAAATAACTGAGACGACAGATAATGACGGAGTTTAACGATAGCAAAAGATAGAGTGTTTCCGCTCAGAACTGAATGCGACGTACTGCTTCGACTGTTTTCATTGAATGAATGAACTGGTAATAATCCCACGGATTTCTAAAACCACAAGCGAGTGAATCGACTAAACAGTCAATGGCTCCCACAGACTAGTTTCATTCAAAAGAATGAATGAATAGTCCAACCTATAGCTGCAGCCACAACTGACTAAATCTGTTATTTCCATTCGGTTGCTCCCGTAGATTGGTTTCACTCAAAAGAGTGAATGAATACTTCAACCTGTAAGTATAGCTACAACCAAATGAATCCATTTTTTTTTCCAACAACCGACTACATCGGTCGTTTTCATTCGATTGTTCCCGTCACTCTGCATTATGTGTGAGATGCCCTGCTTAATTCGCAGGACAGGACAGGTAGTTTAAATTGCGGAAAGTGACCAAAATAAGGGGCTGTCAGTTACACTGGATCATACAACTTTGGTATTTGATAAAAAATTACAAGAGCCCAAAAAAAATATTTTTTTTAAACACACAGTTTTAATCCTTGGGACTTAATTACCGGCTCAAAGCCACTTTAATTCAAAAACAGCTGAAGGCCAATAGCTTGAAACGCAAGCATAATCAGAAAATTTAAAGGCAAGCCTTATCTTACAACAATTCTTTATTCAGGTTGCAGGCCCAAAGAACCTGAGATTTTCAGAGCAAACAATTTGAATTCAAAATCGGCTGAAAGCCCAACACTTAAGGCTAAACAACGTTAATTTTGTTTTTTAAAAAAAACAAAGGCCTTATGTAAAACAGTTCTTAACCGCCAAAACTCAGCCAAAACAGAAAATTAAAAGGCAAAGCCTAATCTTAAAACGGTTCTTTAGTTAGGCTGAAGCCCTCAAGAATCAGACACTTCAAGAGCAAACAAGTTAAATTCAAATCGGCTGAAGGCTTAAGACTTAAATCTCTGTAACATTAATTTTTTTTAAAAAAAGCAATGGCCTTACCTGAAACAGTTCTTTAATTTGGGCTGAAGGCCTTAAGAGAAAAACAACTCAAATCTAAAAATTGGCTAGAAGCCATACAAGTGCAAACAACAAGAACCAACTAGAAAAATCAGTACACCAAAGAGCGCTCAGAAGTTCAGAGGGTCGGCTTGGAATTCAAACACTAACGCTCACTTAGGTGAGACAGACAGTCGGGTCAACCATTCTCAATCTGACGGCAATCCAATCGACAGTCAACAGACCAAGCGACAGGATAACTTGACTTTCGTGTCCGGTATCGGTGAGCCACGGACCTCGTAGCAATGGGAACAGCCCTTCACACTCCAACCGCGCGTGGACGCCGGCACCGGCCCCGTACAAACTACGCGCCGCGGAGACTTCCTCGCTGCTCCACGCCAACCGACCGACTGCCCAGGCCCGGAAACTGTGAAGAACCATGTGGTGTCACCGCCAGACACCACACTTGCTAGGTGGTAGCCTTTAAATCGGCCGCGGTCCGTTAGTATACGTCGGACCCGCGTGTCGCCACTGTCAGTGATTGCAGACCGAGCGCCACCACACGGCAGGTCTAGAGACTTACTAGCACTCGCCCCAGTTGTACAGCCGACTTTGCTAGCGATACTACACTGACAAATACGCTCTCATTTGCCTAGACGATAGTTAGCATAGCCTTCAGCTACGTCATTTGCTACGACCTAGCAAGGCGCCATTACCAGTGTATATTGAAATGGAAATTATGTACAGTCAAGAGAGATGTACACCGATTGTGGATTAAAGTTAAGTATTCTACCAGTACCTCCTGTTTTGCTAGTATTATTTCTCTGACCTGTTCCAGACCTCACGCCAGTCTGCGTGTAAATAAACGCGTGCATTTCGGCCTCCTCTAGCAACACGGTGTTGGCTCTTCTGCCAACACTTCAAACCAAATATACGTCTGGCGATGAGACGACCAACCGAACGACAGTGCATGTGTGTCTCCAGCGGTCGGCGAGCACTGGCTATCGGTGCCTCACCGGCGGTCCGTCCCCGACTGCACTGATAGTCCGTCCTGAACCGACTAGTCAGACACACGACGACCCGGGAATACTGTCGGTCGCTCCAGAGATGGTATGACAGTGAGGTTATAGATACGCGCTGCTGCTGCCGTTCACGGGCAAGTAAGGCAGTAAGTTAGTGACACCAGTAAATGGAACAAGAAAACGAGGCGGCAGTACAGCAATAGAGATGATAAACAATAAATGGCATGAACACGAGCCGTGCACGGCTCAATGTGTATAATAGAAAAACATAAAAAGGAGTAGAGCTGTAGCGAGAATGAATATTCCTCCTTGCTACGTCTCAAGTAGTGTAATTAACAGTATGTAGTATAATGGAACTGTAAATCTCTGCTGGCAAAACGTAAGCTTTTATTTACAAGTTTATTTTTCCTTTTTTTCCCTTAAAGAAGTTTTCTCTAGTCTCTGCATTTCGCTCTCTCAAGCAAACCTTTTCGGTGAAAATGTGCATACTTCTCATGGATATCGAATGGTAACAGGACCTGTCAGAGCTCTCATTTCCGGAAAAAATTTATCCACTTCACAAGAGAGCATTCATAAACGATAATTCAGAATGTTGGAAATGCTTGCGGAATAATAAACAAATTTCATTTTGTATACGTTGTGTATCCATATGTTCCATCAGAATGAGACAAGACTTCTATGGCTGTTTTGCAAGATGATTTTGTGCAGAAAATCTCCTCCTTTCGTGTATCCAAGTTTAGGTCGAATCTACTACCATGCTTTGACTGGTCACCTCTGTGATGCCTGAGCATCTCTTTGAGTCGTAATGCGGCAAAACCGTATTATAGTGGGCAATGAAGACGCTGTAGCTATTTACTCGCTTGGCTTAAGGCTTTCTACAAAGCCTTTGCAGTTAGCGCCGTTTGCGCAGCTTGCGTGTTGGATGGCTTATATGTTCCTGTCCATTGTACACTGATAAGCCAAAACATTATGACCACTGCCCACGCCTAGTGATATTGCGGTAACAAAAGTGTGTCAGCGGAGCAGACACGGACAAGCTGGTAGTATTACGTCATGGGAGAGAATCTCATTCGTTTGCATGGGACCGGTGGAAGTAACCGAAGACATGCTGACAGCTCCGAACCACCTGCATCCCTTCATGCTTGATGTATTGCGCGACAGCGATGTCATCTTTCAGCCGAATAATTGTCCTTTTCTCTGACACAGAACTGTGCTACAGAGGTTTCAGGAGCATTGCAGTGAACTCACATTGATGTCTGGGCGACCAAATACGTCTGATGTAAACCCTATGGAACCCATCTGGGTCATTATCGGACACCATCACCACGTACGTAAATCAGCGGCCCGTTATTTACACGAATTGCACGACCTATGCGCAGACATCTAATGCCACATACCTCCACAAACCTACCAGAAAATTATCTGATCCCTGTTCCATAGAATCCGTGATGTATTTTGTTTCGAAGATTGACAAACAAGCCTTTAAGATGGTGGTCATAATGTTTTGGTCCTCAGTGCAGGTGACAGTGATGAATAATTGTACAGTTTAAATTGTTTTTGTTGCTGTATTTGATGATGATGATGATGTGACGATGACGTTTATTATGGTGTTGATAATGTGTACTGTGGTCGGAGTTGCAACAGGGCAACGAGCACGAAAATGATGACTCTGTGCCAGTTACCATTGATCAGCTGAAATAGTTGTATCTGGTAATATGTTGTTTCGAGCATGTAAGAAATTTCAAAACCGAGCCAACCATAGAGATGGGAAAGACCGACCCGTTAAAGTCGATACCGGTAGTTTAGTCCTGACTAACCGGTATTTTTCGGTGTTTGTTTAGCCTCTGTCATAAAAGTTCTTTTTTCATTTTTTACTAATACTTGGTAAAAAAGCAGGCATATCAGTTTTCCATAGAAGCCGTGCAAAAATTTTTGGTTCTTACATAATTTTTTTTAACCAACAATGTTATTCGCAAAAGTGCCATTGCTTGGAAATATTGGATTGTTTTAGAAATTGTAAAAAAGCGACTAGCATTATTTAATAACGTCGCCTAAAGTTAGGAATGAGCAACAAACGCATGACGTAAGAATCTGCACAGCATTGCAGAGACACTAATGTACGTGTTGTCGTGTGAGTTGGCCCGTTGGATGGTGCGCGTATGCGTGCAGTGTGCAAGGCCTGTCCACAGCTGGTCCGTACGGGAGTTTATTAATTCTAGAATGGTGCCATCCCTAGTTTGAAAGTATTTTACGAAGTGCTATAGCAGTGCTCCATTTGGCATAAAAGATGAAAAACGTGTAGAGGTGCAACAAACTTGCGACACGTTACTAGAAGAAAAAAACATCCACTTGGAAGAGAAGGTTCATTTGGTTGACACACCTGTAATTTTGTTGAAGTGCTGTAAATTTGGGATAATAACTGAACCCTTAATTTTGTGGTGGCTTCAGGGTAAAAAATGGTAACATCCATTCCTGACGATGCAGAGAAGTCATCAACTTGTGGCCTTTCGCTCTCTGACACCGCGCCTATTTCGCTCATCTTTGCAGCCTTCTATGAAGTGAGTGAGGCCGGTTTCAGTCGCATCCTCAACCCCGTATCGATCGTTATTTCCTACTCTTTCACCTCCAGTAGAATTTTTCAATGTTTGTTCGACGTCTACGTTTATTACTGGAAGTAACAGGAAGAAAAAAAAAAAAAAAAGTATTTCAGATTCCGGTTATTTTCAGCTGCTTTAACAGTCAGCTAGAACCGGAGACGAAAAGAACCGTGTAACTGAAAACCGGTTGTTTTAGCGATAACCGCCATTCCTAGTCAAAGATCACGTGTGTGTAGTTAACTGTATTTCAGCGTTGTCTTGTGAAACAGAGTGCTGGTGAAGCCGAAATGCGGAGAGTGAAAGATTAACACAAAGTAGGAGATGATGTGAACTACGTCAAATCAGCTGAAGAGACAAAATGGATTACTATCAAATCATAACAAAATAACGTATTATTTCATTTTTCATATGTCACTGTACCTAAAGGGCTTACAAGATATCTTTCTATGACATGATTCTTTGAATACACTGGTATTTAAGTGCCACTATTCGTTGTGTGCTCTGGATAACCTCACGCATTTGCGCGTTCTCATCGCTTCTAATTTGCTGTATTATACAATCCATTCAGTTTTAGTCCTGACCCATCATCCGCAGGCATTGCACCGTCTGTCACTTCCCACAACACGTTAAGGATCACTGAGAGACGCTTCATATCAGTAGATGTGGTACGGCGCTATCAAGGCGTTGACAGGAAATAAGTTTATTGTTGGAAGTTCCTCAGTACTCAACTCATCCCTGAAACGCTGTAGTCGGAATGGTTTTACCAAACAGAAAAAGGTATTATGAATGTGTATAGTCGATTATGAGGGACTTGTTCCACAAGAACGTGCTGTGATACGTCAAAAGAACTTGCGCTATTACACTAATCATGGCTATCTGTGACGGGTAGCTTTTTCAGCCACATCACCTACAATGGGTCCATGATTTGCTACAAACTGACATCACACACCGATGCAGAAATATGAAAGCTCACTGCGAATGTGTTAGTCCCTCACAGTTTTGGGCTACTTTCGTTTATGAACGACGCCTTATTCAATCGCGATTGAACTGCTTTCCTTGATATGAGCTATTTTCACGTGAGAGACTGTTTTCTGTCTGAAATCTGCCCTATATTTCACTTGGGGATAGCTTATTTCGCGCCCTTGTGTATTATCAAACAATGTCACACAAATGTTACGTTATGTATGGAGATGCAAGCTTCCGGGTTATTATCTGAGTCGTGGCGTCGTGTTGTCGTAGCGTTTGGACCAGTGGCCTAATCGTCAACTTGTGAGCTTCACCTAAGCACGGATAGAGGAATCGTGGAAACGTTGGGACAACACGATGCCACTACCCTGATGACAGCCAGAGAAAATTTCATCACTTATGTTATATGCTTCCATTTGTTAGCTCGCCATGAACCATATTGCACTCTGGAAAGATCAGCACGTAGTGGCGTTCCGTGTTTCCATCCTACGGCCTAATGTACACTGAAGAGCAAAAGAAACTGGCACATCTGCCTAATTTCGTGTAGTGCCGCAATACAATGTGGCATGGACTCAACTAATGTCTGGTGTAGTGCTGGAGGCAACTGACACCATGAATCCCGCAGGGCTGTCGATAAATCCGTAAGAGTACGAGGGGGGTGGAGATCTCTTCGGAACAGCATGTTGCAAGGCATCCATGATATGCTGGTAATGTTCATGTCCGGGGTGTTTGGTGGCCACTGAAAGTGTTTAAATTCAGAAGAGTGTTCCTGGGGACACTGTAGCAATTCTGGAAGTGTGGGGTGTCGCATTTTGTTGCTGGAAATGCCAAAGTCCGTCGTAACGCGGAATGGACATGAATGGATGCAGGTGATCAGGCAGGATACTTACGTACATGTCACCTGTCAGAATCGTATCTAGACGTATCAGGTGTCTCATATCACTCCAATAGCACAAGCCCCCTACCATTACAGAGCCTCCACAAGCTTGAACAGTCCCCTGCTGACATGCATTGTCCATCGATTCATGTAGTTGCCTCCATACCCGTACACGTCCATCAGCTTGATACAATTTGAAACGAGACTCGTCCTACCAGACAACATGTTTCCAGTCATCAACAGCCCAATGTCGCTGTTGCTAGGCCCAGGCGAGGCGTAAAGCTCTGTGCGGTGCTCTCATCAAGGGTGCAAGAGTGGGCCTTCGGCTCTGAAAGCTCATATCGATGATTTTTCGTTGAATCGTTCGCACGATGAACTTGTTGATGGCCCAGCATTGAAATCTAGGAAAATCCCCACTTCATCGCTACCTCGGAGATGCTGTGTTCCATCACTCCTGCGTCGAGTATAACACCACATTCAGATTCCCTTAAATCTTGATAACCTGCCATTGTAGCAGCAGCAACGGTCTAACAAGTGCGCCAGACAATTATTGTCTTGTATAGGCTTTGTATCGGCACAGCGCCGTAGTCTGCTTGTTTACATATATACATATATCTGTATTTGGATACGCATGCCTGTACCAATTTCTTTGGCGCTTCAGTCTAATTCAATCACACATGTGATTTTCTACATCTAGAACGGAAAAACTACAGACCATATGGAAGTTCAATCAACACACCACCACATGCATCGAAATAAAATTGGTCGGTGTACATATGGAAATAAAAACACACACGATGTAGGCAGTGTCTAAAAGTCAAACAGTAAATAGCACAAGAAACTGCGTATGGCTGGAAATTGACTCCTTTCAAGAAATTGCATGCGTTTGTTGGCCCAAGTATAATAAAATTTATTGAATCGTTTTAGTCTAGGTAGTGTACCCACATCCCTGCTACATTTCCTGTGTATTGTACTAGAATATGAGGCAATGTCCACTAGCATCACAAGTCACATAATCTGAACTCCCACAGTAATTTAGTAGGATGATATTAAAGATAGTTAAGAGGAAGCACTTTCTAAAATGTCCTGTAAAATATTATTTATTTGGTTAAGAACAGGCTTTCGGCTTTTTAGTCCATTGTTAAGTGATAAGCATAGAGACCACAGAGAAATTAAGTGCGCCCCGCATAGATATTACTGATATAGACACTGTGGGTGATCTCTATACTATCTCGATGTCTCAACGTGTCGACCAAAGAACTCGTATTTCGTTCCTTGCTTAATTGCAACAAGGATGCCACGAAATGTCTAGAGAACTAAAAATGAAAATACTTTTCAATTCTCCTTCCACATCTGTCTGTTATACTGATTTGAAGTTCAAGGCCAGAAATTAGGAAAGAATTCTTTATCACGTACAGAGCAGTGGAACCTTTTTGGCCTAATTACAACATGACGGACTATTCAATGAGAGGAATCTGCGGACACGTCTTAGTTCCATGTTCTGAGATCAGGGATCTACAGCCAGGTAGTATAGAGACGCATGGACACTATGAAGTAGGAGGAATATATCTGTGAAGGGAGCATAGCGCACTGCATATGCGACCAACATAAAAGAACAGTTATCACGTGAAGCTAGTATGGCACTGTTTTTCCCTTTTTGCCAAGTCATAAAAAAAATGGTTCAAATGGCTCTGAGCACTATGGGACTCAACTGCTGTGGTCATCAGTCCCCTCGAACTTAGAACTACTTAAACCTAACTAACCTAAGGACATCACATACACCCATGCCCAAGGCAGGATTCGAACCTGCGACCGTAGCAACAGCGCAGCTCCGGACTGGAGCGCCTAGAACCGCACGGCCACCGCGGCCGGCGCCAAGTCATCAATTTTATACGTATTTGCACTGTTTTCACTCATTTCTTTAATAGTAACAACAATGGTGCTTAATTGCTTGTGCTACGGATGCAAATCTAAACTCTTCAATGGAGAAAAAATTAGTTTTCATAAATAAACTTGTAATTACAATTATCACACTAATAAGAAGTGCTTTATGTGGTAATTAATATTTAAACATAATGTAATGAAGGCATAAAATTCCAAATTTAATATGCACGAATGTACGGCCACATATTTACGAGATAAATTCTGGATGGGTGGGAGAGTGTTTACGGTCAAACCGCTGAATGTGTTCAAATTTGTAGCAATTTTTCACCTGCAGGTAAGACTCGTATACGACAGTGTCAGTCATTCATTATCTTGGGATTATAGAGAACTCCAAAGCATTAAATTAAATGTAGTCACAACAGGAAAAGTTGGGGTGGAGGATGAGAATGTTTAATTAATATTTAAGTGTCGCTAAGAAAAAGCTGTAGTCGGAATGGTTTTACCAAACAGAAAAAGGTATTATGACTGTGTATAGTCGATTATGAGGGAAAGTTAAAACCGAAGAATTTACACCCTAAGAGTATTTCAATGTGAGATAAATGACTAATTTTATGCGTTTGACAGCTCCAGATATCCATTTATCTCTTAAAACACCATTCCGGATACAGAACGGAAATTATTAATAACATTGTGAGATGCATGTACAAAATACGAGATACTTTTGAATCGGCTCTGTCAGTCAATATCTGCAGGGCGGTTGCGGTCAAACTTCATGCGTCATCACAGTCTCGTGACTGTTAAGGATCGATGACTGTTAGCGACAAAAATTCCATTCTGCACATCTGAATGTTCACTACATAGATGTATCTACTCCGTGACTGATGCTAAATATACGTAAAATTATGAGAGACGGAGCGTTTACAAAGCCAAGTATTACGTTGTTATGGCACCCAGAATCGTTACATTATGTTACAGTACCTGCGTAACACAAAAATCTCGTCATTTTGTGTATCTTCCACAAGTATATCAGAAATATGTATATAAATCGCACGTCATTTTATCTGTGGTTGCAACATGGATGTATCACCGACGATGGCCTACGAGGGCTACAGTTGGTTCTTGATGAGATAAGTAACATTTTGCAAAACATCAGGAAAATGTATCTTATTTAAATAGTGTCATGTTCTGTCCACCACCGACAGATAATTAACTACAAAAACACATCTTTCTGAAACGTTAACGAAAATTTTCCTAGAGATAAAGGAGTTTCTATAATAAAGGAAAAAGTACGGAGTGGCTTATACAAAACATAAGAAGTTAAAATGTGTGTGACATCCTATGGGACTTAATTGCTAAAGTCATCAGTCCCTAAGCTCACACACTGTTGTTGTTATGGTCTTTTGTCCTGAGACTGGTTTGATGCAGCTGTCGCTATTCTATCCTGTGCAAGCTCCTTCATCTCCCAGTACCTACTGCAACCTACATCCTTCTGAATCTGCTTAGTGTATTCATCTCTTGGTCTCCCTCTACGATTTTTACCCTCCACGCTGCCCTCCAATGCTAAATTTGTGATCCCTTGATCCCTCAGGACATGTCCTACCAACCGATCCCTTCTTCTAGTCAAGTTGTGCCACAAACTTCTCTTCTCCCCAATCCTATTCAATACCTAAATTATCCTAAGGACAAACACACACACCCATGCCCGAGGGAGGACTCGAACCTCCGCCGGGACCAGCCGCGCAGTCCATGACTGCAGCGCCCTAGACCGCTCGGCTAATACCGCGCGGCTACGTAATACATACTCTGAAACTTAGCCAAAGTAGATAACTCTTGACGTAGTATTAATAAAACAGATGAATACAGCTATAAAGCAAGAATTTATGGTCTACTTAGAATGTACACGCTAACAAGGGGAAGGCCTCAGACACGGCCAACCGATTCGGCTCAAATTTGGCAGGTCGCTTGGGTACAACCTAAAACGAAGGACTCTTAAGATATTTTGGGTCAACACCCCCGCAATTTTGAGAAAATCACCCCTAAAGGTTATGACGAGCAATCGACTCAAAATTGGAGGGATCGATTGACAATTGTAAGTAGAGCATTTTTCATCATGAGGTATGGGGTCCGCAAACGCAAACTTTTCCAGAAATCGAGGAAAGAAACTTTTACAACTGACACTTCTATACCCACATGGTAAACACGTTTTGCCGCCAGCGCCGATAGTGCAACAGCCAAGGTAACTGGATGGGAATCGGAAAACCCGGGTTCGAATCCCGAAGAAACCTAGCAGATGTTATTCTTTTCACTTGTATTTTTCCGTATCTCAATTGATAGGGATAGGAGGGTTAATAAGGAATGATAATAATAAGCTAGGCAAACTAATTTCCCAAATGCCTTGAGTTAATAAAGTATTAAACTTTTAAGCCTTGTCAAGTGAAAACAACTCCGAGTAAGAGTGCTGCGAATTCCTCACGAGAGATCACAGATAGCCAACCGCGCGACGCTTGTTTACAGCGAGGCATGGGACAGAATGCATGCGGAGAGAGTTTTGTTGTCCTGGTTGCCTCTTCGTCATATCATAGTTGTGAACCTGGAAGATTGAAGATGTCCAGCACGAGCCTTATAGAAGTCAATCGGAAAGAGTTGTTTTCCGTCATTAGGCTGCCGCGAACCTCGCTTATACATGTAGTGATTTATCCATCGTTAATGCGCCGAATGAAATACGTTTTGTGAATGAATACAGTGTTCTTCCTTAAGTAACATGTGAAGAGCACTGTTTGTAGTTTGTAGTAATTAGCTCGTCTGTTTACGTTGTAATAACTAGTTATTGTTTGTTGTGTCATATCTTTCAGGTGTATAATCTGAATAATGGAGGAAGAGCACTGTTTGTAGTTTGTAGTAATTAGCTCGTCTGTTTACGTTGTAATAACTAGTTATTGTTTGTTGTGTCATATCTTTCAGGTGTATAATCTGAATAATGGAGGAAGTACACCCTTCGACTAGCGCTGTAATGAATAGTTGGGAGCCTGTCACAGACGATGGCAAGCGGGAAGTTACCGATGCTGTGTTTTGGTTTGTTAAAGTGTTGCAAGACAGGTGCATTATCAATGCACTACCGGAATCAGGCAGTTCTGTTTCTTGGCGTTCCAGATTGGTAGGAGCGACTATCGTCAAGCGATTTTTGGAGCTGACGAACGAAATGATTTTTGTTGATACTGAAGTACTATACCATGAAGACGAAGCAAAAGGTGATTCAGTGGAAGATATCCCGACTAGTGAATCGCAAAATGGTCATAACACTTTGGAAATCTCAACGTCACTTCATCTGTTCCCGATGAGTATCACGAACCGGTTACTAAACGATTGACCTACCGCGCTATACCCCTTGAAGTAAAAGTAAAGGCGGTAGCGCTAGCCAGGAACCATCCAAATTGGAACTGCAAAACAATGGAGCAAGAACAGACCTGAAAAGGAAGAAGGACTTGAAATTGTGGGAAAGTGATATCGTTAAAGGCGGGACAAGGTACGACAAATACCAGGCGATAAATAAGTGGTTATACGACCGATTTGTCGAATCTCGTTGGCGTAACGAGAATGTAACAACGAGAATACTTCAGCAACAATATATGGCAAACAAGGATTTTATTTTGCTGCATCATTATCTTGGGCCAGAAATTTCAAATCGGAGTATAAAATTCGTCAACGGCACGTCACTAAATACGTCTCTCATAAGGAGGTACAAAATATAGAAGATACACAGAAAGTGGCAGCTCTTTTCAGCACGCAAACGGCGTCACTTATGACCGGTTTTAAACGTGATTACGTGATCAACACCGATCAAACAGGATGCGAGTATCGGGTGAACATTCGACGCACGTTTCGCGTAAGGGAGAAAAACGAACCCTTGTCGCAGTTGGTAGTAAAAACAAACTAACACATTCGTACACGGCGCAATATGCCATCACAGCCTCTGGAAAAGTGTTACCTAAGGTTTTCCCCTGTTTACAAGAAACGAATGTTACATTTGGTCCTCGGGTTATAGAAGAGGTCAATCGTTTAACCGACTCGTTGAAAAATTTTTACATTACCTGCTCCAAATCCGGGAAACTTACGAATGAGATTTACAGAACATTTCTTGAGAATGTTTTAAAACCATACGTTTCTGATAACAAGTTTTGTCTTATATTGGATTCCTGGAGTGGACAAATTACAATATATGACACAATGTTTATAGACGGCGAGGGTCAGCCGACGCGCGCAGTAAAAGTAATACCTACAAACTGCACACATGTGTGCTAGCCTTGTGATGTTTATTTCTATCGCTAGGTTAGAAACTTTATTTCCAGGCTTCAGAATTGCCGTGTGCTTCTAGAAACCCATCGAGAATTGCACAAGCGCAAGGATGCAATAACTATTCACAGCATAATTCATAACCAACTTTCAGCACCGATTTTTCAGGTAATGATATCGTATTCGTGGTACGCATCAAAATTAATTCCCAAAAAAGACATATTTCTAAATGTAAACCAAGTTTGTTTTCCGCCGACTCTTCGGAAGGAACAGTGTCGAAAGATTGCATTCATTAGATGTTCTTGGTGCCGTGAGTATATTTGTTTCGAATGTTTATATGACAAGTACCATCCATCTAGTTGTTCGAAGAAAAGTGGGGACACAACAGTGACTGAAGGAGCCATTATACAGTGACTTGGATTAACATTTTAGTTGTTTACCTCATTAACCCTCCTAATCCTGTCAATTGAGATATGGAAAAATACAAATGAAAAGAATAATATCCACTAACTTTCTTCGATTCCCAGCCAGTTACCATGGCCGTTGCGCTGTCGGTGCTGTCGGCGGAAAGCGTTTACCATGTGGCTACAGAAGCGTCAGTTGTAAAAGTTTCTTAGGTCGATTTCTGGAAAAGTATGCGTTTTCGACCCCATACCTCATGGTGAAAAATGGTCTATTTACGATTATCTATCAATCCCTCCAATTCTGAGTCGATTGCTCGTCATAACCTTTAGGGGCGATTTTGTCAAAATTACGGGGGTGTTGACCCGAAATATCTTAGAGTCCTTCGTTTTAGGTTGTACACAAGCGATGTGCCAAATTTGAGCCGAATCGGTTGGCCGTGTGTGAGGCCTTTCCCTTTTAAGACAAACAAAAAACTTAGGAATTCCCCGAATGTGACGGAAATTTGTAGATGTGACGTACATGTAGAGGCAAATAAATGATTACAGTTTCAAAGAGATTATTCAAGAGGACGAGTTTCACATACTGGGCATCTCAGTAAAGCGTTGGTCCATCTCTGACCTGAGGGATATCGTGCAAGTTCTGTCCAGTTGGCGCATTAGATCCTCAAAACACCCAGTTGGTTTGAGGGCCCTGCTCATAATGTTTCAAACGTCCTCAACTGGCGAGAGATCCGACAACGTTGCTGGCCAAGGTAGAGTTTGGAAAGCACGGAGACAAGCAGTAGAACCCCTCGCCGTTTGTGGGCGGACAGTATCTTACTGAAAAGTTAGCCCGAGATGCTTTGACATGAAGGGCAACAAAACGTGGGAATACAATATCATTGACATACCGCTATGGTATAAGGTTGCCGCGGATGGTAATAAAAGGGCTGCTATGAAAAGAAATGGAATCACAGGTCATCACTTCTGGTTGTCCGGCCTTATGGCGGGTAACAGCCAGTTTGGTATCTCACCGCCGTCCAGGGAGTTTCCAGACACACCAGGCGGAAGAAGTATCTGGAGAGGTCCCGGACAACGGTGGGGTACAAACCTAAGTGTCGCCCGCCAGACGTCACCACAACAAAGAGTGATGATCTCTGATACCATTTATTTTCATAGCAGGACCCCATTGGTTGTCATCCGCGACACCCTTACAGCACATCGGTAAGTCGACGATCTTCTGCACCCCGTTTTGTTGCCCTTCATGACAAGCCAGCCTGGGCTTACCTATCAGTAACATAATGCCCGCCCGCACACTACTGCTTGTCTTCGTCCTTGTCGAACCCTTCCTCCGCCAGCAACGTTGCCGAATCTCTTTCCAATTGAGAATGTTTGGAACGTTACGGGCAGGGCCCTGCGTTGAGCTCGGGACTGTGCCGATATAACGCGCCAATCGGACACAATCTGGCACGATATCTCTGAGGAGGGCATCCAACAGTTCTGTCAATCAGTGCCAAGCCGAATAGCTGCTTGCATAACAGACAGAGGTGAACCAACGCGCTATTGATTTACTCATTTTGTGAAGCTCGTTTTCTTGAATAAATCATCCTATTTTTACTGAAATGATAATCATTTTTTGTCTGTACATGTTCATCACATCTACCGCTTCCTACACTCATGCTCATAAGGATAATTGCAGAATGTGATGCCACACAACGTGGCACTACACAAGACTGGCGCTAATAGTATAGGCACATAGGGAACACACGCGACACAGATCTGTAAGTCCACGGTATTGATGATAAGTTGAGAAAACCGTCGTGAAACACACGTGCTACAAAACGCCACTGTCTCCTGCGCGTGTACCCCGACATCAATATGGGATATGATCACCATGCACACGCACACAGGCCGCACAACGGGGTGGCATACTCTGGATCAGGTTGCCGAGCAGCTGCTGGGGTATAGCCTCCCATTCTTGCACCAGTGTCTGTCGGAGCTTCTGAAGTGTCCTAGGGGTTTGAAGACGTGCAGCGATACGTAGACCGGGTGCATCACAGACGTGGTCGATCGGGTTTAGATCTGGAGAACAGGCAGGCCACTCCATTCGCCTGAGTAGGTACTCCTCCACGATGGGAGCTCGTTGGGGGCGTGCGTTATCATCCATCAGGAGGAATGTGGGACCCATTGCACCACTGAAAAGGCGGACATACTGGTGAAAAATGACGTCCCGATACATTTGACCTGTTACAGTTCCTCTGTCAAAGACATGCAGGCCATTCATAATCCCACCCCACACCATCAAACCACGACCTCCATACAGGTCCCTTCCAAGCACATTAAGGGGTTGGTATCTGGTTCCTGGTTCACGCCAGATGAAAAACCCGGCGAGAATCTCTATTCAGACTATACCTAGACTCGTCCGTGAAGATAATCTGGGACCACTGTTCCAACGACCATGTAGTGTGTTCTTGACACCAAGCTTTACGGGCTCTCCTGTGACCAGGGGTCAGTGGAATGCACCTTGCAGGTCTTCGGGCCAATAAACCATGTCTGTTCTGTCATCTGTAGACTGTGTGTCTGGAGACAACTGTTCCAGTGGCTGTGGTAAGGTCCTGAGCAAGGGTACCTGCAGTACTTCGTGGCCGTCTGCAAAAACTGATGGTGAGATATCGGTCTTCTTGTGGTTTTGTACACTGTGGGCGTCCCGTACTGTAGCGCCTGGACACTTGTCTGCTGGAATCGTTGACATAATCTTGAGATCACACTTTGTGGCACACAGGGCCCGTGCTACGACATGCTGTGTTTGACCAGCCTCCAGTCGCCCTAGTATTCTAACCCTCATAACGTCACCAATGTGTGTTCTTTGAGCCATTTTCACCACACACTCACCATTAGCGCGCCTGAAAACGTCTGCACACTTACTCGCTGCACCGTACCCTGACATGCACCAACACACCTCTGCGTATGTGGACTGCTGCTAGCGCCACCGTGCGACGACCGCATGTCAAATGCACCGCATGGTCATACCCCGAGGTGATTTAAACCCACAAACCGCCCACCAGAGCGTTGTTTCACCATGTATCAGCATTGTCCTTAATTTATGAGCATGATGTCTCTCGCGCTGGTAATT
Source organism: Schistocerca americana (assembly GCF_021461395.2). Lineage (NCBI taxonomy): Eukaryota > Metazoa > Arthropoda > Insecta > Orthoptera > Acrididae > Schistocerca > Schistocerca americana. The sequence goes on from NC_060119.1 coordinate 803,506,714, forward strand.
CCTCAGTAGTGCCTCGTTCTTTTTTTTTTTTTTTTTTTTCTTGTCTTAGAATGTATTTGAGAAGTATGACTATGGTATAACCTTCAAGTCTCGTTAATATGGAGAGTGATTACTGCAAACATCAATGCCACACATGTACTGACTCGTGAAACTGGAGACATCAATGAGTTCCAGGGGAAGCGAATGTTATTCTTCTCGCAAAGCTGCTGTCAGAAACATAAACGTCTGTGGAGAGAAAGCGCACAACACCTTCCGATAGGTTTACAGTCGTTTGCATTATTTACTGCATAATGTCAACGACAATTATGTGGTTAGAAATAGTTTCCACCATTTATTAACAACAGAAAAATGTACATTTGTCGTCGATCGGCAACCTGTACTTCACTGGCGTTGCGCAAGCTCAGTCACATATCATGTAAAACAGCAAATATTGTAGCAAAAGACTGAACTCTCCGATGGAGAGAGGCAACACTAAGTGCGAAGGGTGCATGTCAACAGCAAACGACGATGCAGTCCAAAGAGCGATACAGAAGCGGAGACTGAATTGTATGCAGTTGTTGATAACGGCGTTGTGTAACGGGAGGCCTGGAGATTGCAGCATCCTGGAAGCTGGGACCGTGTTGTTAGTGGACAGCTGCAGCGGGGCAAATAAAGGCTTTCAACGGTCCGCTGATCTGCAGTGATTCGTTAACTCTCCCTCCTGTGGCGCCGCTCTGGTGGACAAGCAGCGCGGCTCAGCTGGGCTTACCATCAATCCTTACCGCATAATCCGAACGATACGCCACACCTCTGAGTAGGTGTCCCAAACCGAGGGAGATGAGGCAGTGCTAAGACAGTGGACTGGCGTTCACGAGGAACGCGGTTCAAGTCTCAGCTTTTCGTGAATTCCTCAAATCGCTAAAGGCAAATGCCGGAATGGTATTTCTGAAAAGCACATCGTCGACTTAATTTCCCAATTCGAGTATGTGCTCCAATGACTTTGTCATTGACGGAAAGTGAAACCTCAAACATCCATCCATCTTCAAATTGTCATTGCAGTTAATTGTGTCTAAATAATGCACGCACGCTAGAGTAACTAATAATTATATTAATTAATCTAGCGATAACGTGTGATCCATGTACAATGCTGAACACAAATTTCGCTCTTCCGCGTGAACAAAATGCTCTCTAATTTATAGCTTACTTTACATCCATCGTTAAGAACGGAACCCTTATACGATCAATTTATTGTTCGTCTGTCTGTTCGTCTCTCTGTCCGACTGTTAAGACCCCTTCTTTTCCCGAACGGCTGGAACTATTAAGCTATACAGACCCTATGATTACCTTATTTAGCCGTCGTGTCTGGTGGTCTAGTGGTAAAGCACGCAGCTGTAAATAAATAGGTCGCGGAATCGAGTTTCAGTCGCAGAACGTATTTTTCAGTATTCATTTCAACCTAGACTTCACCCGTCATCAATGTGAGGGGTCGCCATCAACAACGCGTAGTTCGGATTTCATGTTAAAGCCACTGAGCCACAAAAGCTGTTATTGTAATCCACATACGTAATTTAGTGTGTGCGGAACTCTCAGAGGCCGCCCAGAGTGGCCGCGAGGTCTGGGGCGCCATGTCACGGACTGCGCGGCGCCTCCCGCCGGAGGTTCGAGTCCTCCCTCGGGCATGGGTGTGGGTGTTGTTCACAGCATAAGTTACTTTAAGTAGTGTGTATGTCTAGGGAACGATGACCTCAGCAGTTTGGTCCCTTAGGAATTCACAAACGTTTGAACATTTTTGATTTACCACGTAACCGAAATTTAGCGATTTTCTTTTAATAATCATGTGGATGACTTCCCACTTTTCATCATTTAGAGTGAACTTGTCTAAAAAAATTTGAGATTGGCTTTGATCATCTGATGACTTTGCAAGGCGGCAAAGGACAGCATCATCTGTGAGCCATGTTAGTTGCTCACTGTGTCTCCTACGTCCTTTATGCAGATCAGGTACAGCAGAGAGCCTATAACACTTCCTTGGGGGACGCCAAATATTACTTTGTTCACTTGATGACATAGCGTCAGTTTTACGAACTGTGACGTTTCTGACGGGAAATCGCGAATCAAATAGCACAACTGAGGAGATTACTTGGTGAGAATAAAGAGCTAGTTTTTTTCACAAGAACGACATTTTCTGAATACCTGCTGACTATTTGTCAATTAATCGTTTCCTTCGAGGTCATTCGTAATGGTTTGAACACAGTACATATTCTAAAATCCTACTGCAAGTCTAGGTGACTGATATGGGTCTATAGTTCAGCATATTACTGCTACTTCATTTCTTGAGTGTTGGTGTGTCTTGTGTAACTTCCCATTCTTTAGGTACGGATCTTTTGACGAGTGAGAGGTTGTGTATGATTGCTAAGTATGGAGCTATTGCATCAGAATACTCTGAAAGGAACCTGACTGATTTACAGTCGGGACCGGAGTCTTGCATTTATTAAGTGATTTAAGCTCCTTCGCTACACCGAGGATACCTACTTCAAAGTCGCTCATCTCGGCAATTGTTCTAGATCCGAATTCGGGAATATTTCCTTCACCTTACTTTGGTGAAGGAGTTTCGGAAAACCGTGTTTGAGAACTCTGCTGCAGTCGCACTCTCGCCAGTGACATCACCATCATTATGGCGTAGTGAAGGTATTGATTGTATTTTGTCGCTGGTATACTTTACATACGACCAGAATATCTTTGGGGTTTATGTCAGATTTTGAGACATAGTGTCATTGTGGAAACCATTAAAAATATCTCACATTTCGATATTCTGTAAAACTGGAGCAGTTTCAGGGATTCTGCGTTCTTTTAAATTTGGCATGCTTTTTTCGTTGCATATTATTAATTTATTTGGTATACATCTCTCAGTTGTCATCGGTGCTATTTCTCTGAATTCTCATCACATCTAGTCTACGCTTACATAGTCAGATCGGAAGGAGTGGAGACTGTCTCTTAGGAAGACATCAAGGAACTTTCATCTCCTTTTTTAAATAAATGTATTTTATGTTAATTCTTAGTGCGTTTGGATGTGATGATATTCAGTCTCGCTACAACCAACTTGTGGTTGCTAATTCCTGTGTCTGTCATGATGCCGCCAATTTGCTCAGTATTATTAATTGCTAAGAGATCAAGTATTTTTTCGCAACCATTTACAGTTCGAGCGGGCTTCTGATCTAATTGGTTAAAATAACTTTCTGAGAAAGTTCAAAAATGGCTCTAACCACTATGGGACTTAACATCTGAGGTCATCAGTCCCCTAGACTTAGAACTACTTAAACCTAACTCACTTAAGGATATCACACACATCCATGCCCGAGGCAGGATTCCTGCGACCGTAGCAGCAGCGCGGTTCCGGACTGAAGCGCCTAGAACCGCTCGTCCACAGCGGCCGGCTTTCTGAGAAAACATTCATTATAGTTTCGGATGACGTTTTATGCCTACCGCCGGCTGTAAATATGTATTTTCCCCAACATATTGAGAGTAGATTGAAGTTCCGTCGTAAATTGCTCCGGAATAATAGCATTAGATAATTGACAGATATCGATACATGTTGGTGTAATCATGGCTTTACATTTGCTATTGCTAACAATCGGTTGCCAGTCTTTGCAATAAGTGCTAATTACCTGTAGGTCTTCGTACATATCACCATTTTTAATCTGCAAACTTCTCTGTTTGCATCTTCGTACATCGCAGAAAGCTTCTGACATTATCTGCTAGATCGCGCGTAATAGTTGTCACAGCAAATAACTTATTCTAGCTGACGCAGCAGAGCAGCTAGCAATGAACATCTGTAACATGTCTTTGACGAGATATGACCTGTGCTCGTCGGGCTGCCCGTATGACGTCAAGATGGCGCCCCGTGGAAGATTAATAAAAGAGGAATATGACAGTAGCGGCATATTTAAAAGTCAAAGATGACAATGGCCAAAAATTCAAAGAAATTTAAGGTGACAGTGGCCGGCAAAATTTGAAAAAAGCAAGATAATGCTGATGGCAAATTTAAAAATAATTGAGTATCCATTGCAATGAAACAGCCAATTTTACCGAGGAGGCCATTAAAACGAATCTGACTATCAGTATGTAACTGCCATGTTCAAAAGTATTCGATTATTTATAAAAGACATTCAAAGTACTACAGGATTTCCAAAAAATTACGTATGTTTCACCTGAGTAGTATAAATTGACACCATTACACACAAGCGCACACAGATGTTCATGCCAAAAACTATAGCTTCATCAGTAAATTTCATTGCTTCTATTATATTTTATGCTTTACTCTTTCAAGAAGAACATTTAGGTGTGCATAGTATCATTTGACACAACTGTTTTAGAATGATGATTTTTTGACTAACATTATAATATGTCGGATTAATCGTCAGTCTCCTATTGAACTGGAGGAACTCTGAGATGAAATAAATAAAATTGTTGTATCATATGTAATTTTTCCACAATAAAGAAATTGCAAATTACATCTAATGTGTTTTAAACTTTCACAAATACGCTAAAATCACATTTATCTTTCTCTTGCAGTAAAAATAAATTAAAAAATCACAATTTACCTTTTCATATGTACACAATAAATTTAGTCATTATCCTCATTTTTCAGGTGGTACTGACTCCAAAATAAGGTGATTACTTTATCCACAGGTATAAAACGTTTGTTATGTGGAAACTGCGTGGCAATGGGATTCAGTTATAAACTGTACTGTTATTTTAAATTCGGAATTTAACACAAAGTTCCGGTAATCATCGACGGTTACTCGTTAACAGAAGCATGTCTGTCAGGTTTTGCTCTGTGCATTAGCTGTCACTCATGCATACCTTTCAGTTCATACACCGACGAGTCCAGTAACAGGTTTGCCATTCAATTTATCTTTAGTTAATCCAACCTCTTTTCTGTTTATAAGTCCAATACTGTCCGAACCTTTCTGACACCATTATCACTGAGTGCAGTCAGGTATTAGCTAGTACCCCGACCGCTCCCTCCACCTATATCAGCACCTAACTAAATTTTATAATGAAAAAGAATTTTTTGAACAATTTCTTTTTTAAAATGATGAAAGGATGATATTTAGTTTTTGTTCGTGTGTTCTTAAAACACGAGCTAGTGACTCAAAAAGACAACTGATAAGCCGTAGTTCTAAAAAATCTTCTTGCTATAGAGAGATGAAGCAATTCTCATTGTAAATGTTACCTGAAACTACTTCTTAAAAAAGAAAGCTAACTGTCTGTAGTGAGGATAGACACCCATTACAAAACATGCTTCCTTTTCACCCTAACGACACTTGGTTCACCCACACCTGCACCATAATTCAAAATCAACCTAATTAATCTGTGTGCACTATACAGGATGTTTCACAATGAATGTATGGGTTTTAAAACTTTGTAACATTTATTACTTTCAACTTATAACTGTAAGTAATACTTCTAATGAAAAGCAACTCGAACAGTATTGTTTGTATACTAGTGCGCAAGAGGGACTGAATAACGTTTGAACGAGTGAGTGTTCCACATATGGCCCTAAGAAATCAGTTTAGAAGGCTGCTCGTGAATTAGTATTCCGAGCTCTAAAGCCTACAGACTACCGTTTATGTGCCAACTGTGCAAATGAAATGTTTCTGCTGAGGAAAAATATTTTCTCTGTAGTGTCATCCTCAGTGATGAATCGACATTTCACCTAACTGGAAATGTGACCAGAAACAATGCGTGCATCTGGGGGTCAGCTAATGCCCGTGAGGTGGTGCTGTTGCAAAAAGACCCCCAAAACTGCATTTTTTTGCGCCGTAGCCCGGTGGAAAGTTTATCGGTCTTTACTTTTCAGAGAAACAACTGTAATAGGCGTTTCTTGTTTTGAATCGATAGAATTATGGTTCTTTCCTCAATTGTAAGAAGCTGAGCGAAAGAACGTTATTTGGCAGCAAGATGGTGCGCTGCCTGACTAGTATAACTCAGTACATGTCGGAAGTTCCATGCGGCTTTTCGCGGATGATGCTGTGGTATACAGAGAAGTTGCAGCATTAGAAAATTGTAGCGAAATGCAGGAAGATCTGCAGCGGATAGGCACTTGGTGCAGGGAGTGGCAACTGACCCTTAACATAGACAAATGTAATGTATTGCGAATACATAGAAAGAAGGAACCTTTATTGTATGATTATATGATAGCGGAACAAACACTGGTAGCAGTTACTTCTGTAAAATATCTGGGAGTATGCGTGCGGAACGATTTGAAGTGGAATGATCATATAAAATTAATTGTTGGTAAGGTGGGTACCAGGTTGAGATTCATTGGGAGAGTGCTTAGAAAATGTAGTCCATCAACAAAGGAGGTGGCTTACAAAACACTCGTTCGACCTATACTTGAGTATTGCTCATCAGTGTGGGATCCGTACCAGATCGGTTTGACGGAGGAGATAGAGAAGATCCAAACAAGAGCGGCGCGTTTCGTCACAGGGTTATTTGGTAAGCGTGATAGCGTTACAGAGATGTTTCGCAAACTCAAGTGGCAGACTCTGCAAGAGAGGCGCTCTGCATCGCGGTGTAGATTGCTCGCCAGGTTTCGAGAGGGTGCGTTTCTGGATGAGGTATCGAATATATTGCTTCCCCCTACTTATACCTCCCGAGGAGATCACGAATGTAAAATTAGAGAGATTAGAGCGCGCACGGAGGCTTTCCGACAGTCGTTCTTCCCGCGAACCATACGCGACTGGAACGGGAAAGGGAGGTAATGACAGTGGCACGTAAAGTGCCCTCCGCCGCATACCGTTGGGTGGCTTGCGGAGTATAAATGTATATGTAGATGTACATGACTGTACCTGGCCGCTGGATGGCCGCAAGGAGTCGGATGACAGAGCTTGTTTTGTGTGACCTCCATGTTCACACACGATCTGACGCCATGTGATTTTTACCTTTGTGGGTTCATAAAGGATCAAGTGTATGAGCCTCCGCTAGGCAGCTGATCTTCCCAACTTTAGAAACAGCATTGTTGCAACAATTACTCCTGACACGCTGATCAAGGTTTCAGAAGAACTCGCATATCGTCTCGATTGGTGGCGAGTGTACTCACAATGAACACTAATAGAAAAACTGTTTGAGTTGCTCTTTAATTTGATGTGTTATTTATAATTGTAAGTTGAATGTAATGAATGATGCAAAGCCTTAAAAGCGATGTATTCATTTAGGAACTACCCGTACTCGAGCAGCGTTTGTAAATCACTCGATTACTGGACTTCTTACTTCCGAACTGGCAAAAATTGGAATACTTCAGGCTGCCAACGCTTTGTGTCTGATTACAGCTATTACTGCTACTACTGACTAATAATAATAATAACACAGTGTCGTCTTTACAGCAGTGTTGTAGTCATTACACAGCTACTGTTGTGCTGTGAATTAGTTTGTTTATCGTAGCGAATTAAATAATGAAGCAATTTCTGTTTTGCTGCGGAACTACGCACAATTCTGAGAATGTATTTTCACGATACATTTAAGCATATGTGATGTATGTGCTCAATTGTACTGTTGTAGATGTACGGTAGCAAGAATGAGCGTAGTTGGTGGACTACGTGAGGAAGACTTTAATACATTCGTTTAACAAGTTGTAAACCTTAAAACACTGTCATGAGTTGATTTGAAAAAATGTAATTATTGGTAACTTATGCAATCAGCAGTACAGTATTATGGAACAATGATAATATACTAACGTTTTGAAAATAATTTAGTTGCGTGACTGAAACACAACTGCATCCTTTTGTTTTTACCCCTCAGAATTTTTACATTTTACTCCTTGGGGGTAATAACCGCAAATTGGGAACCACTGTGTTAGAGAGACAGTATATGAAATTCGACTTGTTAATAAATAATTAAAGATGACGATAGAAGCTGAAGAAATGAATTAAAATTTATACCACGATCAGAACTCTAACAAAGATGTCGTTGCTAACTAGGCAAGTGTGCCAGCCATTGCGCCACCATAGCAGTAGAGGTAATATAGGTTCATGGACTACCCTAGTCGAATGCCCTCCCTAACACAAACGTCAGTCCACGTCTTCAGCTTATTTCCCGCTTCTTAGATCGTCACTATTGCCAACGCTCCCTAGCATTGGATGTAATGGGGAAATCCTGCTTGAACCTCAGAGATAGGCGATTTATAGGTCTCATACAATTAAATTTTCGCCGGCCGCGGTGGTCTAGCGGTTCAGGCGCTCAGTCCGGAATCGCGCGACTACTACGGTCGCAGGTTCGAATCCTGCCTCGGGCATGGATGTGTGTGATGTCCTTAGGTTAGTTAGGTTTAAGTAGTTCTAAGTTCTAGGGGACTGAAGACCACAGATGTTAAGTCCCATAGTGCTCAGAGCCATTTGAACCATTTGAATTAAATTTTCCTTTAGACGTTTGAGTCTCAACATTATCTTAGAAGCTGAAGAAACGAATTAATATTTGTGCTACAGCTAGGACTTGAACCCAGATCTCCTTGCTTACTAGGCTGGTGTGTAGCCATTACACCACCGTAGAAATATAGGTAACACAGCTACATGGCTACCATATCCCAGTGGCCTCCGTATGTTAGTGTTAGGGAGGGCATTCGACTATGGTAGTCCGCGAAGCTGCGTTACCTATACTGCTGCGGTGGTGTAATGGCTACACACCTGCCTAGTAAGCAAGAGAATTTGGTTTCAAGTCCTAGCTACGGCACAAATATTGATTCGTTTCTTCAGCTTCCATCATCGTCGTAGATAATGTCTCAAAGAAAATTTAATTATATCAGAGCTACCATTTTTCATTTATGCAGACATCGACTGTTTGCTGCAACATGGTGTTAGTAATGAAACTGATGTGCATAAATCGTATAGAAGTGCAGTGTATGTGGACCGCAGCTACAGTGCCAAATACTCAGAATTGCAGCAGTATCGAGGTACACATTGTGTGGAAAGGCTTAGGAAATGGCTGCATCTGATTGCAGAGCACATAAAAATATACTTGCTGAAAACAAGTCCCGAAGAGGAATGGGTATCTTGAACAGCAGAAATTTGTCATATCTGCAAGAAACGCTTCAAGCAGACCAATGTGAAGCACAGACGTCATTGCCATTTTACAGGCAAATTTTGTGGAGCTGTACATTATAGATCTAATTTAAACTGTTGATCTAATTTTATGGTGTCTGTTGTGTTTAACAGTCTAACGAATTACAATCCATATTTTATAATTACGAACCTATCCAAAACAGTGGAAGAAACGATTAAAACAAATCCAGGTCCTTGTTTCTGTGATTTCAACAAACATGCAAAAAAGCATTCACTAACACTGCCATAGTGGGCTATCGAAGCGACACAAAATTTTAATTTATAGATGCCTTTGACTATCTGTTGTTATCTCTAGAAAAACGCGTCTCACATTTAAAACCTGATGCATTGAAAATAGAAAGAGTACTCTCCTGGACAGCAAGCAGTTTAATTTGATGAGTAAGAGAGGCATGTAGATAACGAGTTCCCTTTTGTAGGAGAGCAGTTACCTCCAATTGAGGCATTAAAAAGGTTCCTGAACGGTGAAGCGACAGTCAAAGATTTGGATTACCAAAGAATTTGAATAAAAACACTAGAAGATTTCTCTGACTCATTTGAAAACTGATGTCTTGCTTTTGGTCAATGTGTCTAAAAATTTCCGGACACTCTACCTTAAAACATGTAAACTACCGGGAGGTTATAATTAATCTTTCCCTATTTAACACATTATAACACGGAAACTAATAACTGTACGAGTACCAAACTTGGCCGCTTTAATGTCCAGAGTATAGGGTGAACGATTTCCATGCGTCACAGCACCACCGTCCCGTTCCAACTGTGACCAGCAGGTACCGTGATCAGTCATCGTGATATATAGTCTCACACATCTGAACCGTCACAGTGCACTTGTTGACGTGTCAACATGAGCTTGGAAAAAAGGAGTAGGGCATTATTGGTGAAGCTCTATTATCAAAACACCAGTAATGCTGTAGCTGCACTTCGAGAACAGTGCCGGCTGAGAGGCAGGGTCCTCTTGCTCTACGTGCTGTGCGGAGCATGATGAAGAAGTTCGGATCAAGTGGAGAGCTGGGCGTCGCTCTGGAAGGAGCTGACGGCCGGTTGCACCATATGTGGTCGATGGAAACGCTATTGCTATGGCAGACAACGCTGCGCGCAATTGTCGATCGTCAGGCAGTGCGCGTGCTGTGTCACGATAGTTGAACATCTCGTGGTCCACTGTACGGAAGATGCTTCGAGCAATCTCAAATGGTATCCGTACAAGATCCACATCGTACAGAAGCTTGAACCACAGGACGCACAACAGCGTGTTGACTTCGCTCTCTACTTTCTCGCAATGATTGCGGTTGACGAAGGCTTGCTCTGGACCACCATAAGGACAGACGAAGCTCATTTTTCTCTGACGGGTCAGGTGAACACACAGAATTGCTGAGTGTGGGGATCTTCACCTCCAGTCACTGTGCATGAACTTCTTCTGTATGGCGAACGTGTCACCGTATGGTGTGGCTTCACGGCTACGTTCATCTTTGGCCCATTCTTTTTTGAACGGGTGGGCGCTCAAGGACCAAAGACGTGCAGAATGACTGGCTAATGTTACTGCGATATGCTTCGCCACCATGACATACCCGCCCTTCAGGAGAGAGACGCACTGAACTCAACAGTTTTCATGCAAGATGGGACCCCACCGCACATCGCTCGTGAAGTTCACCTGCTTCTTCGAAACACATTCGGAAACGATCGAATTATCAACCGATCGTTTCCAAATGCTTGGCCGGCACGATCACCTAATCTCATTCGCTGTGATTTCTGGTTGTGGGGGCTACCTGAAGGACAGGGGGAACGTTCACACATGTTTTCAGCACATCAAGAGAGATAGCCAGCAGACCTGCGGACATGCTTCGTTCTGCTGTGCAGAATGAAATCCTGCGCTTTCAGACTCTTCTAGACACTGATGGGCTCGACACTGAGCCCCTTTTGTAGCAGTGATGGTACCGGTTTGTAATAGTATGATGTACTGTAGCAGTCCTTGTCATAAATGCTATCAAGTTCAGTACTCGCATGGTAATTAGTTTCAGAGCTATAACGTGTTAAATAGGAAAAGTTTAATTATAACCACCCGGCATATCTAGCCCACAATATGATCGCAATTGGCTTGGCATGGAATGCATTGTTGAAAATTACTGATGTAAAATTGCAGCTTATAATGAACACGTGACAATCACAATTTGTTGAGGGTGGCTTCAGAAACGGTAATGTGAATATCCCCTAATGTTCTTGTTGTTTAGCCTCCCGCTACTAGTCCAGAGTTCAGAAATTCAAGGCTGTCTTTAGCCTGTTGCATCCCTTAAGGCAGACAATGACGCCCATCACTGGACGGGAAAAAAGCATTACCGGATTACAAGTAAACAGTAGGTGAAAGATGCAAGATTGTTGATAGTAATACACTAAGGTGACAAAAGTCACGTGATACCTCCTAATATCGTGTCGAACCTCCTTTTGTCCGGTGTAGTGCAGTAATTCGACGTGGCACGGGCTCAACAAGTCTTTGGAAGTCCTGCAGAAATGCTGAGCCATACTGCCTCCTTACCCATTCATAATTGCGGAAGTGTTGCCGGTGCTGGATGTTGTGCATGAACTGACCTCCCGTTAATGTCTCATAAATGTCCGATGGGATTCATGTCGGGTGATATATGTGGCCAGTATGTTCTTCAAATCACTTGCAAACAATTGTGCCTCTGTGAAATGACACCGTTGTTTGGGAACATGAAGTCTATTAATGGCTGCAAATGGTCTCCAAGTAGTCGAAAACAACCATCTACAGTCAGCGATCAGTTCAGTTGGACCAGAGGCCCAGTCCTTCTCATGTAAACACAGCCCACGCCATTATGGAGCTAACACCAGGTTTCACAGTGCCTTGTCGACAACTTGAGCCCATGGGGGCACACAAGAACTCTACCATCAGCTCTTACCAACTTAAATAGGGGCTCATCTGACCAGACCACGGTCTTCCGGTAGTGTATGATCCAACTGGTAGGAAACCTTTTCACGTGAATCAACTGAGTAGAAATGACAACTCCGTCAATGCACTGCTCTTTTATATCTTATGTGCGCGATGCTACCGCCATATGTATATGTGCATATCACTATCCCACGTTTATTTTCACCTCGGTGTACACTGCTATGTAAAACTTAAGGACGATTTAGATAAAGTAACGTAATGTATTAACTACGGGGTGGAAATGAATGAAAATACGATAACGTGTTGCCAGTATGGAACAGAAAGATCGACGCCACATAGAATGTCACTTTGACTAGAGCGCCAAAAGGGACGGAACCTGCAACACCAGGCATTTGAAGGAATGGGAAAAAGACAGCGTGTGTCAGACAGTGAGCAGTTAAAGCGCACTGTTCTGGTATTCATTGAAAAATCCCAGAGACCACATTTGGATGACTTCACGCGAGGAAGAAACTTTGGGAAAATGAAACAAGAACGAAGTGTAATGAGCATAGCCTAGAGTTTAGCACTGCTGGCAGCACTCCTTCAGGTGCATGGGGAGCTTTCAGAGCGACAGGCACTGCAGCCTGAAGAAAAGGAGGTGATCGATCAGGGTCAACTGCAGCACAAATAATTGCTACATTGTACAACAGACAAGAAAGGACTCCACTTCAAACATCAGGTGCAATGGTAACCACATTTAACAGGACTGCGTGGCATGCAGCCTCACGCTACAGAGTGGCACGGCGACTGCATGGGGCTGGTCTCTTTGTCCAACGACCAGTAAATTGTGTTCCATTGATAAGTGCACATATCTGCAGCACCATGTCCGATGGTGCCAAGAGCATAGTGCATGGACCAACGAGGAGTGGTATCGTGTACTCTTCTCGGATGAGAGCAGATTCAGCCTGAGTAATGATTCTCGTCATACACTCACATGGCAGAAGGTGTGAACACATAATGCATCCAGAAACAATGTCGAAGATGATCGTGTAGGTGGTCCATGTGTTATGGTGTGGGGAGGCATAATATTGAATTAGTGTACTGACTTTCAAATCTTTGAACACAGAAACTCACTGGTCAACGTTATTATGACACTGTGCTCCTTCCCCACGTCTATCTTTTCAGGTGTGCATTCTGCCATGGCTTCATTTTTATGGATGACAGCGCAGGTGTAGGAGCTCTTAGAATGAGAGGATGTTTGGTGAGTGAACTGGCCTGCCTGTTCCCATGTCTTAAATCCCACCTAGAACGTGTGAGATACATTGGGGGAGATGTACAGCAGTGAGTCCGCACTACCAACGACCATCCAGCAGCTGCCAGCCATGCTGATGGAGGAATTAAGAGTCGTACCACGAGGACTCCTTACTGTCCTTGTGGCCAGCGTGGAAGCGCATTGCAGAGCATGCACTACCATGGGTGGTGATCACACAACCTATTAAGAACCGTGACATACCTTTTGTAATGTCCAGGGTACCATCATAATCGTAGTGTCTTCTGTGTAGTTATCGCCTCTGAAGAACAGGTCATTTGTTTTTCTCATTGGATATTTCTTTCAGTTACCTTCTGTACTATACTGTAGCTGTTCTTTCTATATGTGGTCCAAGTTTCATCGATCTATGTACTTAACTGTAACATATCATGCGGAAGTTACCTTTGTCCTTATCTTTTGCACATCAATGTATATGTCACATTTACATCCGTATGTGTCCAAACAAAGTATTAAAAGACTGCTATGATAGCTCAACATCAATAACTTACTACGAATAGCTGCTTCGATTCAATACCTATCTTTCTACAATCAAATGAATACCCCAAGCTGCGTACAGGTTTTGATGTACGTCAACGGGGACAGCTGAAAATGTGTGCCCCGATCGGGACTCGAATCCGGGATCTCCCGCTTACAAGGCAGATACTCTATCCATCTTTCTTTTTCCGTTGTTGATCGTTGTGTTTGGTCGTTGCGGGCGTCACAGGACAATCGTTAAAGTTCGTTTGTTCGTCCTTCCACTCAGTTTTTCACTACAAAGGCCAACCAGCTCTCTGAACGATCACTCTGAGCTACCGTGCCGGCATACATCAGAGCCACCAAGGACACAGAAGATAGTGCGACTGCAGGAACCTATCTCTGGTACGCCTCCCCTGAGACCCACATTCCCACCTTATTGTCCCGCATTATATTCATAGTGCCCCTGCCCATTATACTCATTACTCCCGGCTTTTTGCCCATTCGCGTAAGAGTTCGGGCACTGTTTGTGCATCTGCACAGAAAAAGATGGTCAAATTGCCGGCGAACCTTGTTCTTTCGGACATGCCCATGGAGATATTATGTTCTTTCAGATATGTCCGAAAGAACAGATACCGACTTCATATATACCTATATTTTGCCTAACCAGCAAGTCAGTGCTTTCGCAGTCTCCAAACATAACATATTTCGCTGAATCGAAAAAAAGAATGCATGTATGTTTTCTCATAGAGAAACGCAGAACAGGTTATGACTTGTTCTAATAATCAAAAATCTAGCCAATAATTTCAGACTTGCTAATGCCTGCCAAGAATTCAGCATGAATGTCTTTTTTCGCTGAGCCAACACATTGGCGAGAAACATGAACTGCGTAACGAAATTGCTGGTGCCTTCCAAAATGGTTTATAGAAACATGAAGCATTTTTTACCATCAGTTATTAACCTACATTGATAATAAATATAATATGATTGTTGATCATGACAAGTAAGGCATCGTTATCAAATCAGCCTTGACTGTTCGGACAGTTTTGAACATGACACCAGTTTAAACTAAATTCAGATTCTTCGAATACTTATTAATATGATACTAAACTACACGAAATTCAGATCATTCCGTTTCTTTGAAACATGACACCAATTTATGAAAAATGCAGATTGTTCGGATACTTTTGAACATGGTGCTAATTTATTCGAAATTCAGATCGTCCAGGTACTTTTGAACATGGCGATACTTTACCCAAAATTCAGATTGTTCACAACTTTTGAACATGACATCAATTTACGCAAAGTTAGATCATTCGGATGCTTTTGAACATTACACCAAGTTGCGTAAAACTCAGGTCGTTTGGATACGTTTGAACATAGAGACAACTGACACAAAATTCGGATCGTTTGGACACTTTCGAATACGATGCCAGTTTACCCAAAATTGAACATGATGCAATTTTTTATAAAATTTAGATTGTTCAAACATTTTTGAATATGACACTAATTTACCGAAAATGATACTAATTTATGCAGAATTCATATCGTCCTGATACTTATCAATATAGCACATGGCCCCACCAAATAGTATGCAGGGACAATTATAGTCACATCGCGAATTACTGACTAACACTGTCCCACTTTATAAACTGACCATCATTGCCCAACCAATAGTGCCCATGGTGGTCACTCAGTTAACTGACCGTCATTCGCAGTGGAGTCAGCCCCAATAGCTGGGTGGTCAGCGTGACGGATTGCCGTCCTACGAGCCCGGGTTCGATTCCCGGCTGGGTTGGAGATTTTCTCCGCTCAGGGACTGGGTGTTGTGTTGTCTTCATCATCATTTCATCCCCATCCGGCGCGCACGTCACCCAATGTGGCGTCGAATGTAATAAGAGCTGCACCAAGGCGGCCTCCTGGCCAATGGCGCCAAACGCTCACTTCCTTTCATTTCATCCGCAATGACGAGAGCGGCCGAGCAGCCTTCTGAATCTAAGAGGCATAGCTGCAGTTCTCTTGGCAACTTTTGTTTGGATGTAGAGTGTTTCTTGAAACAAAGCCATAGTACAGACCACAATTAATTGCTTGTTTCACTGTCTCATCTCACACACTAGTGATTAGACCGCATTGAGATAGAGAAAATGCACCTGACAGACCTTAGATGAGACAAAGCAGTACTCCAGCAGCGGCAGCTGCCCTCGGCCCGTGCTGACTGCCACACTGATGCTACAGCACTGCCCCGTCACTGCTGGAGTCCTAGTGATTCTTCGTATTTTGCTGATCCTCTTAATACACAGCGATAAAACTGATATCGCACTTTATTAATGTGAGACAGTTTTGTCGAATGAGCGCGTGCAATTCCGATTCAAAAATTATTTTGTTTGTAACAGAAAACAAACCGACGCTTTCCGTCGACGAAATTGGGCGTCGCATGAGAGACGTAATGCGCAGTACTTGTTTACATTGTTTGCAGTTACACAGCGGAAGAGCGAAATTGCAAATTTCCGCAGAAACACCAGAGAAAATGAGCCTGACGACGTTTAAGAGAGACGCGCAGAGAGGGACAGCTCTGGTCCGAATCATTTCCACTCTTTAATCTGATCTGCAGTGTGCTAAAAGATATTTTGAAATTTATATATCATTTTAGCACCTGATGCCGCAGGGTGTTTGGAGAGCCGATTCAAGAAGCAAGCACTTCAACGTCCCATGAGAGCGATTTCTCAACCACTGAAGAAATAATTCAAGAAGGACACTGTTCCCAAAGGAGAAGAAGAAGATAGGCCAAGTTGAAGAAAACGAATTGTTTATGACAGCAAGCGGCAGAGATCTACATCTACATCTACATCTACATCTACATGAATACTCCGCAAGCCACCGTACGGTGCGTGGACGATGGTACCCTTTACCACTGCTAGTCATTCTCTTTCCTGTTCCCATCGAAAACAGAGCGACGGGAAAACGACTGTCTTTACGCATCCGTGTGAGCATTAATTTATCGTATCTTATCTTCATGGTCCTTATGCACAGTGTACGTTGGCGGCATTAGAATCGTTTGGCATTCAGCTTCAAATGCCGCTTCTCTAAATTATCTCAACTGTTTCCCGAAAAGAACATCGCCTTCCCTCCAGGGATTCCCATTTGAGTTCCCGAAGCATCTCCGTAATACTTACTTGTTGTTCAAACCTACTGTAACAAGTCTAGCAGCCTGCCTCTGAATTGCTTTGATGTCGTCCTTCAATCCGACCCGGTATGGATCCCAAACACTCAAACAGTACTCAGTAAGAGGTCGCACCAGCCTCCTATATGCGGTCTCCTGTACAGGTGAACCACTCTCTCCTAAAATTACCCCAATAAACTGAAGTCGACTATTAGCACACTTCTCACCTGCTTGTTCCCCCTCATGTAGCATTGCAACGTTCCGCCCAGATATTTAAATGACTATGTCAAGCAGGACACTAGTAATACCGCATCCGAACATTACAGTTTGTTTTTCCTACTCATCCGCATTAACTTACATATTTCCGTATTTAGGGCTACCTGCCATTCATCACACCAACAGGAAATTTGTCCAAATCGTCTTGTATCTTCCTACAATCACTTAACTTTGTCAGTTAACGAGCATTTCGTTCTCATTTAAGTATTTAGTCGGTAGAGTCAACCTTCAGGAATTGTGAAACGAGCCCTTTTGTCCAGGACTGTGTGCCACAAAGAGCGCAGATTCGCCACGAGATGGGGAAATTAACAGGCGTCTGTTATGCTGAACGAGGCCTAAGCGCTGTAGTGTACAAGTGAGACAGATGAAAACCTACATCATAGGGAAACCCCGTAGAAGCTGTTTGTGGCCAAGGAGACGTAGCAGTGTTAAATATGGTCGAACTAAGATCGGCCATAAAGGGAAACATTCATGAAAACTATTTCTATTCTGCAGTAATTCAGGGAATGAAGCCACAGTAATTTTAATCTACCTCCCTTCATAAATTTTCATTGTGATCCCAACAAAATTTGAAGATTGATCATATCTATAATAGTTTAGGGTTTACTGTTAAAGTGAAATTGACAAGTTTTGTAGCAAAGACCTGAATGCTAAAATCTGAACGCTTTGGTCGATCTTAACGATCGACATTTCATACAGAAACGCATCATTAAAATGGCAAATGTTGTAAATATCAACTCTGTAACTTTATTTGTTTAAAAGATATAGTAAATTTAAATTATCAGTATTTTCAGTTAATCATCAGATCACCATTTCCTCCAAACAAAACACATGCAACGATGACAGCATGACACCTTATTGAATCCTTCGCTAATAGAATATTTGTTGTAAAGTTTAGTGCTTAATAGTTACTTTTGTTCTTTATTTATTTATCAGAAAGCATATTGGTGCATGACTACTGGCCATGACATTCAAAGTTAAGGAGGAATTTGTATTGGTTTTATGTAAAAGAATTTAACGTTTATTATGTAATGGTTATTATTGTTCATTTAGAACGTGAAAGCAGTCAAGCTTTGATTATTTAAATATGTTAAAATGTAAAATAATGTAGAATAAGCTGTACTCAATCAGACGGCCGGCTTCAGAGAAGGGAACTGCATTAGTCAGTTGCGCGAGGATATTTGGCACGCGGGGAACACGGCCGGGGACAGGCAGAGAGACAGAGCTGGTGGAGTCGCGAAAGCGGACGGTCGGTCTTTAGGTAGCTAGGAAGTGAAACGACTTAGAAAATTTCACGTTTTGTGGTACCGCGGAACTTAGTCTCTGAGCGGTGAGAAGCCGCACGCCTGGTGTGAACTATAACTTTTCGAGTGGTTAACGAGGTGGAGTATTGGACTTGTAATTCGCGACGAGATTATGAATGATCGAACTGTGACAGTTGGATATGTACTCGAATGTGATAGTTATTCTAAATACGACCACTTTCGCTATTAGTTTGCTTTGTGAATAAACGTTATTCTAACCAAATCATAATTGTGTGGCCTACATCATTTATGGGTCGTTAATTTAGCTCCCGATATTATTACTACTGTTTTTATATGTTATATTAACGTTGGAGGTTTCATACAATTTCACAAACTTGCCACCAGCCGGACAATTTAACCAAAGTGCCAAAAGTGTCTAATTTAGGGCGTGTAATGCGAAACATGTGGTTCAACTCCTTGCCGAGTTTGAGCCAAGACATTTCGACGAAGGGGAACCGCATGTGATCCCGAACATCTTTGGGATGTTAGCTCGCAACTTCGACACCTTACCATACACCATATCGTCATCAGGAAAAAACAACCGCAGATTGTTGCCTACCCTGGCTGCCAAATCATTTATGTATGTATAGAACAAGAGCAGACCTGTCAGAGTTCCCTGGGGTACTCATGACGGTACCCTTGTCTCCGATCGTCACTCGTCGTCGAGGACAACATAACGGGTTCTGTTACTTAAGAAGTCTTCCAGCCACTTACATACTGTTGAACTTTTTCCATATGCTCGTACCTTCGTTAACAGTTTGCAATGGGCACCGTGTCAAATCCTTTCCGGAAATCTAGAAATATCAAATCTACCTTTTGCCCTTCATCCATAATTCGCAGTATATCATGTGAGAAAAGGGCAAACTGAGTTCCACACGAGCGATGGCTTCTACAACCATGCTGATCCGTGAACATAAGTTTCTCACAAGAAAGCTTATTTTATTCGAACTGATAATATATTCAAGGATTCTGCAGCAAACAGAAGTGAGGGATATAGGTCTGTAATTTTGCTGGTCTGTTCTTTTATAATGGAGTCATCTGCGATTGTTTTCAGCCTCTTAGAAGTTTCTGCTGGGCGAGAGATTCACGATAAATGCAGGTTAGGTAGGAGGCCAAGGCCGTAGAGTCTCTTTGTAAAATCTAACTCGGATTCCATCCGGACCTGGTGATTTATTTGATTTCAAATGTTTGAGTTGTTTCTCTAAGCCAGGGATGCTTATTACTGTGTCATCCATGCCAGAGTTCGTCCGATGGTCAAATGACGGTATGTTCGTGCTATCCTCCTGTATGAACAATTTCTTGAACGTGAAACTGACAACTTCGGCTTTCATTTTGCTATCTTCAACTGCCACTGGTCCACAAGGGACTGAATGGAAGCCTTAGACCCACTTAGCGATTTTACGTAAGCTCAGAATTTCCTCATGTTCTCTGCCAGATGTTTTGCTATGGCGTGACTGTTGTAGTTGTTGTATGCTTCGCGCATAGACGTTTTCACAATCACACGAATCTCTACTAACGTTCGCTTGTCGTCATTTGTGTGTCTCCTTTTGAATCGAGAGTTGAACAGCATCTGCTTCCTTAGCATCCACCGAATTTCGTTATTAAGCCATGGTCGGTCTTTTCCATCCTTTATCCACTTACCACGCACATAACTCTCCAGACCACGATTTCCAATTTGCTTAAACTTTTCCATAATTCCTCTACATACATCTGACTGGAACTAAGTGATGCAAATTCACTATCTAAGTGATATGCTAATAACTGCTTATGTGCTCTATCTAGTAGAAACACTCTCCTAGCCTTCTTGACTCATTTATTAACTTTCGCAATCATAGTTGCTATAATGACATTATGTCGCTAATCCCAGTTTCTATACTGACATAGTCGACAAGGTCCGGCCCATTTATAGCTACAAGGTCAAAGATATTTCCATTGCGTGTGGGCTGCTGAGATCGTTGTTCAAGACAAAATGGTTCAAATGGCTCTGAGCACTATGGGACTCAACATCTTAGGTCATAAGTCCCCTAGAACTTAGAACTACTTAAACCTAACTAACCTAAGGACATCACACACACCCATGCCCGAGGCAGGATTCGAACCTGCGACCGTAGCAGTCTCGCGGTTCCGGACTGCAGCGCCAGAACCGCACGGCCACGGCGGCCGGCTGTTCAAGACAGTTTTCAGAAAACCAACTGTGGTTTCAGTTGCCTGAGACTGCAGTCGTGTGTGTAAGTTGCGTTTGCCTGAGTTTGCGTGTGTGCTTATGTGTGCCTGTTGTTGACAAAGGCCATTTGCCAAAAACTTTAAGTGTGAAAATCTTTTTGTTGTGCCTATCTGCGACTCAGCGTCTCCGTTAACTGGTGAGTAGCAACTTTCCTTGTCACCAAATTGATTCTTGCTAGCTTTGAAAGTCGTAGGCAATAATACACATAATAATGAAATAATATCTATTGAAGAGGAACGTTGGGTAGCGGCGATTGTTGCTTGAAGTTTATGGTGACAGCAGGACACAAAGCGAAAGACTCAACTCCAGAATGGGAAGTTGCATACGAGGTCATTCCATCAATTGAAAGACAGCCACAAAAGCTTTATTTCGCAAATTCAAAAGATTTGTAAACAGTCCACGAAATTATTGAAAGGGGTTTCGCATGCTGAACAGCATAATTGGAATCTTGGAAAGAGCTGGCGAGAGATCATGTTCGATTTCAATGGATGATTGAACATATAGGCAGTATGATCTAACTATAGAACAATGTAAGTTAATGCAGATAAACAATCCTGTAACGTTTGCGCGCTTCTTGACAAAGATATTCCAGTTAAATATCTAGCTATAACGTTGCAAAGCAATATATAGTGGATGAGCGCATAAGGAAGGTGAATGGTCGACTTCCGTTTATTGAGCGAATTTTAGAAAAGTGTGGTTAATCCATAAATAAGACGGCACATAGAACACTAGCACAGCCTATCCTTGAGTACTGCTTGTGTGTTTGGGACCCCACCAGCTTCTATTAAAGGAATAAGTCAAAGTAATTCAGAAGCGTGCTGCTAGATTTATTACCAGTAGATTCGATCATCATGCAAGCATTACAGAGATGTTCCATGAACTCAAGTGGGAATTCCTGGAGAGTAGACGACATTCTTTTGTCAGAACACTGCTGAGCAAATTTAGAGAACCGACGTTTGAAGCTAACTGCTGATCGATTCTACTGGCACCAATGCACATTTCGCGTAAAGACCGCGAACATAAGAAATTAGGTTCTCATGTGGAGACATTCTTTCTCCTTCTCTCTAGTTGCGAGCGGTACAGGAAAGGAAATGACTACCAGTAGTACAAGACATATTTCGCCATGAACAAAATGCACTGTGGAGTATGCGTGCAGTTGTAGGTGTAGAATTGTAGTGTCAACTTCACAAGTGACTCGTCACAGGAGCTAAGAGCATAGCAGATGCACATGTATTCATAAATGATCATGACTGATTTCATTGTGTCAATGTGAAAAATGTTACTGATATGAATTGTAACTAAAGTGAATACCTTAATTTGAGGTCACCACCACTTGAGCAAATGGTGACGATAATTGATTATATTGTGTATTGTGTATGTTTGAAAATGTAAAAAAAAAAAACAGTAAATATGATTTGTAAGTGATTTAAGTGTATGTGTGAAAACATAGAAGCATTAAAATGTGACTTGTAATTGATTGAATCTGTGAAAATTAAAAAAGCACATGGTACGTCAGTGTTTATCTGAAAAGTTCTTCAGTTTAATAGGAGGTGGATCATTAATTTGTCACAGACATTAGCTGATGAGACAGTATAGTATCTGACACTACAGTTTTTTTAGGTGTATCAAAAAGTCAAAACAGAGAGAGAGAGAGAGAGAGAGGGAAATTGGAAATTTGTGGTAAGGACAATGGGCCAAACTACTGAGGTCATCGGTCCCTACGCTTACACACTACTTAATCTAACTTAACGTAACTTACGCTAAGGACAATACACATATACACATAGTACATGCCCGAGGGAGAACTCGAATCTCCGATGGGAGTAGCCACGCGAACCAAGACAGGAGGGGGGGGGGGGGGGGGGGGAGAGAGGGAGAGAGAGAGAGAGAGAGAGAGAGAGAGATATGAGAAGAGATGAGATGAGATTTACTGCCAGAGCAGTACACAAGAGCCCTCTTTGGTTTTTTAATTTCATGCCATCGTCATCTTGCATTTCTTTAAAATTTCCCACCAGCACCATCTTTTATTGTTACGTTATTGCCCCTGGCACCCATCGAGTGAAGGTGAAAGCGTACCAAAGTAGCCTTAGCCCTACAACTAGCAACCTTACAACTCTTTGGTCCACATTTACCAGAAAAGAACAGTTTAACCACAGTATGCAAAAATTGCATACAAAGAGTACATAAAAGAGTGAAAGCACTTGTCTATAGTGCAACAATGTAGATCATAGTTGCTGTTGAGTAGTAGAGGCATACAAGGGAGAAAACAGGTAGAAAGCAGCTGGTGTTGAAAGGCGAACCCGAATGATAGACACACGAATCAGAACACTGGAAGAAAGATTTAGGTTGAGCATCCCATCGACGACGAGGTAATTAGGGATAACAGAAACTCGTTTTGGGAAAGGATGGAGAAGACAATCGGGCATGTCCTACAAAAAGAACCACCTCAGCATTTGTCTTAAATGATTTATGTAAAACAACGAAAACCTAAATCTGGATATGTGGACCGAGATTTGAAACGCCGTCTTTCGAAATCGAGCCCATGGTCTACCAATGCACCACCTCGTTCGATGAGCACAGTGCAGTAAGATCAACTAGAGTAGCACAGCTTGGGACATTTTTTTAAAGTTTCGAATGGAAACAAACAAAGCTAAGATGTTACGGGGCGTCTACGTCGCAGCAAACAGACCGAATACATGCTCACAATGGTCGAAATTGGGAATGGAATCGAGTGTGCCTATCTCAAAGGAAACATATTGGTATTCGCTTTCTACTGATTGTAGAAACAACAGATACATAAATCTATATGATCGGATGGGGATTTGGATCCTTAACTACCCGGATACGAGTCCACTGCCTTAACTACAAGGCTGTCTTGCTCGTTTTACTTCCAACAAAAGCGGTAAAAATGTGCTATTTCTGAAAAAGGTGAACGACTGTTCAATAAATTGAGGGACGATTTACGCCTTCTTGCATTAGGAGGGAGCGTTTTCGCTGTTCCATCGCGAACGGCTGATACTTCATGAGGAAATTTAAATTATTTGGGCTGCAACGCAAATTAAGTAGCATCACGGAAAGGATAGAACGAATCAGTATCGATCCCAAGACGTTGTAGCTTGCAGCCAAATACGGTGCTCCCATACTTACTTTCAAGTTTTATGTGGAGTGCAATGAGAGGACGCTCGGTTTAACACTGTTCTTTCATTGTCAGTGTAGTAATAATGTTCTAGATTCCAGTAACAGAAGTAAGTTGCGTATGTTATACACATTGCCTGTTTTAAATACTTAGGCAATAGGCTACAATGATTGTAAATGTTGTTCTTTATTTCTAGAGACTAATGTGAAAATATACTTCATTGGATGAGGAGAAACTAATCAATGTAACTCTGCCTCAGATACACACGGGATTTGCGTACTTGTGTCGGAATTATAGAACTAATAATCGGCCTGAAGCAGCTATCATACGCTGTCCACTTCTACAAAAAAGTCCTGACATACGCTAGTACAAACTGAAAAGTGACCACTCTGAGATAATTTTCGCATATGAAGGGAATTAATTCATAATTGTACCCCACGTAAGTGGTATATAGTTTTAATCAAAGTATCGTACACCTGTGGAAAAATTTTCAGGATGTCGTACATTTCCTATTGCTACATGCGTCCAATGTTATCTCGGAAAATACTACTTCCACCTGATGTCGCAATTAGCCACTCAATGCAGACTCAACAAGACACTGTTCCATGCTCTCCGAGACATGCTCAATAGCTGACAGGTTTGGTGATAGAGGAGCTAACAGGGGGAATTAACGAACATCGTCGAGAGGACGTTTAGCAACTCGAGAATTGTGCCCATGGCTGTACACCAGTTCTATGAGAATTCGATGTATCGTTACTTGAGTATGTCCAGATGACAGATACTATTACAGTTTACCAGAGAATAAAGGTCAGCACACTGAAACCTTCCCGTCTCCTCTATACCTCTTTTGTTACGCAACCTTCCCTTCTACAATAACCTATGAAACCTTCCCTTAGGATTTCTACATGTTGCTTAATAATAATAAATGAAATCTTCCCTTTAAAATTAATTCTCTTTCTCAATCTTCGCATAGAAATTTAAATGCTGCTTATTAAAAGTCATTTTCTGATTATTTCGACGTGTTGTCGTCGTGGCCCTCAGCCAAATCTGTTCCTTGCCTTTTTTACTGTTACTGTTACTTTTACTGGATTGCCATCTGACTGCTACATCGAACTGCGATATGAATATACTTACTCTGTTTTACTATACTCTATTAGCTGCTGGTGGGCTGTCATAATAAGTGGCTGCATTTATTACCAAAGCTGACGTTATTCTTCAATTCTTTAATTAATTTGACTGAAGTTACGTAATTCATAGTTAAACTTTTTCTTGACAACAATAAAATTTTGCGAAGTTTTACGTTGATGGCGTTTGAGACGGATTATAATCAGTAACACAATATTACTGGCAAAAATTAATTATATTCTGAATGAAATGATTTTACAAATGTTCAAATGGGACTCACTTTTTACAATAATCTTACAACTAGCAATGCGCAAACATACCTTCAGTAGCCTTGAGTTTCTCAAAAAATTAATTCAATAATATTAGTTCCTCTTATGACAATAGTTAGCTGACGTCTCTGTACATCCGTTTATAATCTCTTGTAAATCATAGCTAGTGGCTGGCAGGCACACCGCTCCTCTCAACCTCTCGCTTCAGACCTGCTACCGACTCGCTTCACATCTCGCTTACTGCTGACTTCCTACGAACGCTAAAGTGCGGTCTCTCCTGCCAACAATGCTTTCTGGTGCAGACAGTCCCTGCTACCATTACAAAATGTATCAATGCTCGGTCTTTCCCGCTCTTTTCTTAACGTGTAACCATACGCTGTCTCTCCCGCCCTTTTTAAAATTATATCAATGTGCGGTCTCTCTTGCCAACAATACTTTGGTGCAGACATTCCCTGCTACCACAACTACTTCCAACATGACAAATATTAATTATTCCTACATAATCCTATTAATAAAATATAAACATATTTTATAAATTGTGGTTTGACAATAGACAACAGAAATATACACGTCTTACAACACTAACAACATTAGAGCAGTTGAGTGAAAGGACTGTTGTAATCGTTGTTGGACACATGTAACTAATTCAGTTGGTACGCTGATATGTTCGACTAGTGGCCTTAAATCAAGTCGTAAATTTTGTATCCCTGCATCCATATCGATATGTATTACTTTTGAGAGAATTAAGAGAAGTACATTTTCTTAGAAAGACAGGAGTGTGCCTTATAAACAAGTGTAGAAAAAGAAGAGGAATGTTGGGTAAGGTGTTAGCTATTTCATATTTGGAGGGGAGGGGGGGAGGAGGGGACAGAAAATGTTTGCTTGTCAATTGATGCAAAACACCCCTGTGAGACGTTTCGCTGAGGCTTATTTTGTGTCTGAGGATTCGTGTCAAAGGCTTCTGTTAGATTATTGCTCAGGACTATGATCATGACCGCCACTGAATAGATTATCGAGATTTGTGTGCGATGCCTCTACGTCCAGTTCGGGTCTTCTGGGATGACACGCCCCAGCTTTCATATAATGTTATGAGAAGCCAGTGTGTGGCGAGTCAGAAGTTTCATCCCTCCACAACTGCCGCATCTAACTGGTAACATGATACACTAGTACACACGAGTTGAAGTAGAACTCCTAACGTTTAGAAGCATACTGACTTGCTTGACGCCTAGAAAAAGTAATATAATGAGCAACACTTTATTTATTATGAGCCTCTCAAGGGATTAAAAACAACCTAAGATTGTGCAACGGCTAAGGCACACCCCTCACTTCCAGATGGAGTGGGTCTCATGTCATCCTTACTTTATAATAATAATACGAGTTTGTGTTCCTTCGCTAGTGACCTCATCACCGGCGGGCTGTGAAGCCCTAATATTCTGTTGTTCAACTCACTAAATATTCGGAAATTAATGCGTCTAGGACTGTGGTACAATTACGTGACGAGTAACTGTAGTAAAATTTAGTCATGTCTATAAACAATGATTCATGGAGAATAGAAGTCCTTACAATGAGTGTGTTTTCTGTTGAGTTCTTCGTAGACGCCATACTTAGCTGTACCTCCTCTTGATGAGAGCTTTCCATAAATGTCTTTCTTCACATATTCTTTTTTATGCCTTTTTGATACATACTGTTTTTGCTTGATTTCTTTTATTCTCCTGTAACACCAGTATTCAAGTATTCCAAGTCCATTTTTATCTCAGTCCAGATTTCTTTTGATGTAATGTTCTTCAGAACCACAGTCGCAGTAACATCTACAGTAATTCTGTGCCAGTATTTAGCAGCAGTAGAAATTCTTTTTTTCTGGTAAGATATCTTTTTCTGCTCTAGTCTGAGTGTTTTTTTTTTTTTTTTTTTTTTTTTGTATTCTGAATAGCAGTATCTTTTCACTTCTTTCACTGTTTTCCGCGATTTGGATACATTGTCTTACCTTTGTACATCCTTAATCTGAGTGTTGTGACACGTAAGTTACTTAGTTCATCCTTCAGTACTTTTGAGGATACTTTATTCTTGGTCTGAACTGCTTCCGCGTTCTTCCAGGGTACGACCAACATTTCAGAAAAGCGGAAGGAGTGTAGTTGTGGGATGCTAGACTGTTACACAGTTCACCTAAGGCAGTTTATGTGCTCACTTCCCCGTATTGCCGTTAGATTTTTACCGGTGAAAAGCTTGGTCATCTCCTTAAAAAGCGAGTGACGTGATAGCGGCAAGTCATAAGTTTCCAACTACGTGCTTAAGACGCAGATAACGTTATGAGGCTGCCCTCTATCTTCCCAGCTTTGCTCTTGTCTTTTGTGCCCCGTTTTGAGGACAAAGTCCCATTGAAAGCGATAACTGTATTCTTACCTTTATGTGAATGAAAGAACCGTAATATGTTCTCTAGAGTTAAGCACTGTGACGCAAAGGTGTGACACTGAGAAACTGTTCAAAAAATCCAAATTTTACTTTCAAATCGTCTGTTATAGGTTCAGTGTTTCATAATGTCATAAGCTCAAGCTTTTGAGAATCATTGTACGGTTGGGGAAAAACAAACTGGCTCGGAAAGTGTTCATAAGAATGACGCGGAATTGACCCCTGTTAATGAAAAAGAGAACTGTCCATCGCAGAAAATGCTGAAAACCATGATTTAGATGTAACAATGAGAGCGACAGCACACACCGCCTTGTCGAACCTTGTCACGAGTGTACGAGGTGTTCGGTGAGGAGCAGTGATATGCACTGCCTCTGATCTCCCGGCCATCTCGACTGCCGATCTTTCTCAGGCAGAACTGCTGCGCAAATCTCACGATTTGATAAATCGAGCACACAGCTGATCGATGTCGGCAGTAGCCATTTCCATCTCCTTGTGTGTCGTCCTTTGACAGCTGTCAACCTCGCATCAGTCTTGCTTTGGTTTGTTTTAATTTGCTCTCCTAGTACTTCTAATAAAGACAAAAAATTATCAAAAACCCAGGTTCCTTTTAGTTCAAATTAGAATAGGGTGACCAAAAAAAATCTCAAAATTTATGAGATCTGACATAGAGCTGAGGAAATCTGGAAGAAACACACATCCAATCTAGCCCAATTAAGACACTAACCTTTGTAGCTACTTTTCCGTTCTTAGGAGTACGTGAGCGGTTATGAATTTATCGGCTTCAGACATTTCGTTACTTTTGTACCTTAAACTTTCCTCTACATAAAGTGTATTCCTGAGTTTTCAGGATTACAGTCCCAGGATGTCCCTTATTGTCACGGTATTTTGACCGACAACCAGGCAACCATCTTCGAGGGATACGTTTGGCTTTCTTGGCGAAGTGAAATTACATAAATTTCTTGTGTTTCCAGACGAGCGATTTCGTTGAAATGGTGCAATGTTTCGATGGTTGCAAATTCCATCATTTTGATGTGAGTGACGTTCATCGAAACGTGGCACTATTTTGACGATTTCACTCGGCTGGAGAAGTGAGAGCTTCATATTAATATCTCTAATTGAGTATTACAACCGGAGATCTCAAAGTTTATTCAAAAAATTGATTCGTCAGGGCATCTACTTCGTTCTTCGTCACATAATCACTCTCCATCGAATACCAGGGAAGTAAATGGTCCCTACGTTTTCAAAAAAACTAGCTCCAGCATTCGTGATTTAGAAAAATTACCTAAGACCTAAATCTACATCGTGGGTACGGGGATTTGAGCCGACTCCTCCGAATAAGAAACCCCTATCTTGGCAGTGCTCTTCCTCGATCGTCAGTTGTTCTAATGTATTTTCTGTCTGCACCCTCCTTAGGGCTGTATTTTACCTTGCTTCTCCTCTGCCTGCTGTCTTCATCCGACTTTTATCTTCGTGCAATCCCAAATTGGCAGAACTGTGTCCTATTTTTGTAATGAAGAGGAAACAAACCTCAACCGGCCACTGCTTTCCACATTTCTCTTCATTGCCCCATCAGAACGCTTTTCGGAGTCAATACTTCATACACAGGGTGTAAAAAAATATATTCCACATTTTGAGAGGCAGAAGTGTGGACCAAAACAAGACCGAAATGCCCAGTAAACGTCGGCTCAATACATAACTTAAGAACTATGAATACTTGGTCATTTTCAGCACTTTGAAACACATTTCTTCTACTGACCAGGTGCTCATAGACCTTAAGGTGTATTAGAGCCCATAGTTATTCGACTCTTTTTCTTGTTTTGGTCCATACTACCACCTCTCGAAATACGGAAAGCAAAGAGATTCCATCAGAAGAGATGTGCTTCACAGCAGCGAAGATGAAAAAGTGCTCATAGCTCTTAAGATATACATTTTAGAGCCTACGTTTACTAAACGCTTTTTTTATTGTTTTCGTCCAAAGGAACTCCTCATAAAATGTAGAACTTTTTAGCTCCATGTATAGGTGATGTATAAATCATATAATTTTATTTTGAAATTTCGTCCGCTTCAGTTTCAACCACTCAGACCTATCTGGTATTCTGTACTTTCGTGGATATAGTCATCATCAGAGGCTGCTTTTTCAGGTTCCACCAGGGTTTATGTTGCAAATACACTTGTCGTGTTTGCCACCGGATGATACCAAGTCCGCCAATTTTTCATCGAAGCATCTGTTAGGTATCTTCAGCTTGCACAACGTTATTCGGCGGAAAACCCAGGAAGTTATTTGCATCATCAGACGCACTTGATACGTCACGATACGATAGTGAACAATTTTGACTTCTTGTGAGAAAAACATTTCAACAGCCTGTCACTTACCAGGTGTAGAAGTATGAAACCGGAGTTTCCCTATAGATGGTGTTAGCCGTTAGTGTAGGGTTCGTGAGACCGCGTCTGCAGCGCCATCTGCTTCCTGTAACGGCTGACGACGATTTTCAACACACAGTAATGCAAGTTTCATACATCGATATCTGTTTCAAACGCGTAAACATGTCGAGTTTTGTGCCTACGACCTACCATTTGCCGACAGCATTGGTTTTCTGTTATCATTTGAAGAAAACTGCTGCAGAATCGCATCGAATGCTTGTCGAAGCATTCGGCGAACATGCTCTTGGAAAAACGCAGTGTTTCGAGTGTTTCAAAAAATTCGAAAGTGGTGATTTTCATGTGAGAAACAACGAGCGCGGGAAACCACCGAAAAAGTTCGAAGACAAGAGTTTCAGGCCTTACTGGATGAAGATACTCAAACTCAACAGGAACTCGCGGAACAATTGAATGTGACACAGAGAGCCGTTTCTCTTCGGTTGAAAGCTATGGGAAAGGTGCAGAAAGTGGGAAAACTGGGTCCACATGAACTGAATGAAAGACAGCAAGCAAATCGAAAGACCACTTGCGAAATGCTGCTCGCCAGATGCAAAAGAGAGTCTTTTCTCCATCGAATACGGACACGTGGTGAAAAAATGGATATATTTTCAGAGTCTTAAGGGTCGTAAATCATGGGTGAATGCAGGCAAACCATCGACATCCACTGCAAGACCAAATGTCTTTGGGAAGAAGACAGTGCTCTGTGTTTGGTGGGATCTGACGGGGTGCCAACTATTACGAGCTTCTAAAACCTGGTGAAACCATTAACACTGCTCGCTACCAACAGCAAATGGTCGATTTAAATCAAGCATTACGCGAAAAACGACAGGAATATGGAAAAAGGCAACACAAAGTCATATTGCTCCATGATAACGCCCCATCACACACAGCAAAATGTGTCAGGGAAACGATCGAGGCGTTCCATTGGGAAATACTAGGGCACGCGGGTTATTCTCCAGACTTGGGTTGGGCTGTTTTGGGGGAAGGAGACCAGACAGCGAGGTCATCGGTCTCATCGGATTAGGGAAGGACGGGGAAGGAAGTCGGCCGTGCCCTTTGAAAGGAACCATCCCGTCATTTGCCTGGAGCGATTTAGGCAAATCACGGAAAACCTAAATCAAGATGGCCGGACGCGGTATTGAAGCATCTCCAGACTTGGTTCCGTCCGATGATGATCTGTTTGCATCACTGGGACACGCTCTCGCTGAACAACGACTCAGTTCATATGAAAATCTATAAAAATGGCTGACTGGTTCGCTTCAAAAGAAGAACAGTTTTTTTGGCGTGGCATTCATAGCCTGCCGGAGAGGTGGAAGAAATGTATAAATAGCAATGGAGATTGTTTTGAAGTAAATACTACACTCCTGGAAATTGAAATAAGAACACCGTGAATTCATTGTCCCAGGAAGGGGAAACTTTATTGACACATTCCTGGGGTCAGATACATCACATGATCACACTGACAGAACCACAGCCACATCGACACAGGCAACAGAGCATGCACAATGTCGGCACTAGTACAGTGTATATCTACCTTTCGCAGCAATGCAGGCTGCTATTCTCCCATGGAGACGATCGTAGAGATGCTGGATGTAGTCCTGTGGAACGACTTTCCATCCCATTTCCACCTGGCGCCTCAGTTGGACCAGCGTTCGTGCTGGACGTGCAGACCGCGTGAGACGACGCTTCATCCAGTCCCAAACATGCTCAATGGGGGACAGATCCTGAGATCTTGCTGGCCAGGGTAGTTGACTTACACCTTCTAGAGCACGTTGGGTGGCACAGGATACATGCGGACGTGCATTGTCCTGTTGGAACAGCAAGTTCCCTTGCCGGTCTAGGAATGGTAGAACGATGGGTTCGATGACGGTTTGGATGTACCGTGCACTATTCAGTGTCCCCTCGACGATCACCAGTGGTGTACGGCCAGTGTAGGAGATCGCTCCCCACACCATGATGCCGGGTGTTGGCCCTGTGTGCCTCGGTCGTATGCAGTCCTGATTGTGGCGCTCACCTGCACGGCGCCAAACACGCATACGACCATCATTGGCACCAAGGCAGAAGCGACTCTCATCGCTGAAGACGACACGTCTCCATTCGTCCCTCCATTCACGCCTGTCGCGACACCACTGGAGGCGGGCTGCACGATGTCGGGGCGTGAGCGGAAGACGGCCTAACGGTGTGTGGGACCGTAGCCCAGCTTCATGGAGACGGTTGCGAATGGTCCTCGCCGATACCCCAGGAGCAACAGTGTCCCTAATTTGCTGGGAAGTGGCGGTGCGGTCCCCTACGGCACTGCGTAGGATCCTACGGTCTTGGCGTGCATCCGTGCGTCGCTGCGGTCCGGTCCCAGGTCGACGGGCACGTGCACCTTCCGCCGACCACTGGCGACAACATCGATGTACTGTGGAGACCTCACGCCCCACGTGTTGAGCAATTCGGCGGTACGTCCACCCGGCCTCCCGCATGCCCACTATACGCCCTCGCTCAAAGTCCGTCAACTGCACATACGGTTCACGTCCACGCTGTCGCGGCATGCTACCAGTGTTAAAGACTGCGATGGAGCTCCGTATGCCACGGCAAACTGGCTGACACTGACGGCGGCGGTGCACAAATGCTGCGCAGCTAGCGCCATTTGACTGCGAACACCGCGGTTCCTGGTGTGTCCGCTGTGCCGTGCGTGTGATCATTGCTTGTACAGCCCTCTCACAGTGTCCGGAGCAAGTATGGTGGGTCTGACACACCGGTGTCAATGTGTTCTTTTTTCCATTTCCAGGAATGTATTTATGAATTTCAAAATACAGAGGTGTAATTGTTGCAACCAAATTTCGGTTTCATACTTCTACACCTGGTAAGCCTTAAATACTATGCTAATAACGAACTGACGATGGAAGGGAACTTGGCGGTCAACACAAGGCGACGTTGAAGTCATTAGAGCAGATTGTGGAGTGATACTGGAGTATGCGGGCTGGTCCGCTGCTGAACGCCGCACCGGCTTGTCGTCCATTGCGCAGGTCGCATTGAGGTGGCTGCACCGCGGGGCGCTAACTGCGGATTTCCTCAATCTGTCCTCCTCACCGACCACGCCCCTGACCTGCTGTACCCGGATGGCCCACTTACGTCCCACCCTCTGGGGATCGCTCCGTAACTCTCGACAGATTGGCGCTAGTTACGGCCACAAATCTGCTACGAGCCCACTCAAGGTGGAAAGGTCGAAAGCATTTGGGCCCGCAGTGTTACATCATGGTCCCGATGCGCGCAGTAAGAACAGAGTTTTGCGACACAAGACCCTGCTGTTGTTCAATAATTGCACCCAGCTATTATGTAATAAGGATCGATAGAGCTATTGCTTCAATCTCTGTCGAGTCAGTATGTCATCGAACGAAATATCGAAAGAATCCATTTCAAAGTCTTATCGAAATTAAGAGCAAGTACTCATAGCTCTTAAGGTATGCATTTTAGAGCCGATGTTTACTGGATATTTCGGTCTTGTTTATCTCCATACTATTGCCTGCGTACATCTGACCACAAAATACTACAACACAGGTAATGCTCACTCTGAATACAAATGAGGCACTGAGATCCACAAGAGCCCAAAGCACAAACACCGCGTATCGAGAAAAATATATGTCCGTGAAAATTAGGTTTGTGGAGAATCACCAGTCTCATAGGTCTGACTTGCTTTTTAACCAAGTCTCAACACCCTATATTTTTTATGAAAAAATAATCAAGTCAGTTTATGTTATGAAATATTAGTTAATATCGGGATTTTATTTATCATTAACGTTAATTCACAAGTTTTCTGTAAGTTGGATAGTGACACAGTGTCTTTTGGCAGTTGTGAAGTTTGTAATTAATGTTAAACTAGAATCATAAAAGATGCTAAATACACCAACACACATTTATCCTCTACAACAAC
Organism: Schistocerca americana; assembly: GCF_021461395.2. Lineage (NCBI taxonomy): Eukaryota > Metazoa > Arthropoda > Insecta > Orthoptera > Acrididae > Schistocerca > Schistocerca americana. The sequence goes on from NC_060119.1 coordinate 803,540,704, forward strand.
ACTTCATGGTTCTCGTTATCATCATTTTCATGGAGCACATTCTGCGGCTTGAGGATCAGATAAAACTGCCGATATACCTTCGATTATGGAGTACTACCACTACGTACATGATGTAGACATTAAATTACATTCCTCAACCCAGATTACAGACCTAGAAAATTTTGATTTGTGCTTTGGGCCCATATGGAAATGAATATTCGAGAAATCGATGAGACACCTTTTCGTGAATGTTCATATATACAGTGTAGGAATACAGATATAGGAAAAGCTGATTCACCAAAAGATCAACAAAAGCCAGGAGCATGTACACATGAATCTCAAAATCGATGACGGTGCGCTTTAGGCCCTTATGATTCGCAGTGCCTCAAATAATTTCGAACACTGCTACATGTAGCATTAGGAGAACTCTTGAAGAGAAACAAATGTTCAAAAGTGGCACGAAGGAATTTACTGTTTTAAAACTGCACTAGGAGCGACATTTACAAATCGTACCAAAATAGTGACAGTATAGGACAATATATGACACATACGGTGAAACTACCTTTCAAATGACTACTTCTAAACGGAACAAAATTGAACTGCATTCTAAGTAGTGCGACGCTATTCGACAACTACGTACGAGAGTGCTAAATATGCTTTTTCCGTATCTGGAACACGTGCCAGAGCTACTACTTGCTTGGTGCCGACAGTAGTAACCCTTATGCAGCTACAGTTCTTAGTAAAAATATAACCACAACTTTCTTCTCTATGTGTTAAATATCTGTGTATGTATTGTTCAAGAAAAAATGTTTCCTTGTAGGATGTCGTGCTAGACATACGCTAAATAATAATAAACGTGTACTGTATATATGGATCAATAATCATTTTATTTCTGGTTAAAATTTTTAAAACACAAAAGAACAAGGAACTCTTCTTATGACATATAGATACATACGACAGTACCCGTATTTTTTTAGATGGGTGGATTAGAGGTATTCCAGGTGGAAATATAAGAATCAGTCAAACGAAAACCGAACATCTGCCGCAGTGGGACCATGAAATAGCGTCACTCCAAAGTAATCATCACACGCATTAAGACATTTATCCCACTGGGAAACTAGACGTTCACTTCCTGTTTCGCAGAAAGCGGTGGGCCGCTGATGAATCCGCACGCGCAATCACTCTTACATTTCCTCGTCCGAAAAAATGGTTCAAATGGCTTTAAGCACTATGGTACTTAACAGCTGAGGTAATCAGTCCCCTAGACTTAGAACTACTTAAGCCTAACTAACCTAAGGACATCACACACATCGATGCCCGAGGCAAGATTCGAACCTGCGACCGTAGCAGCAGCGCGGTTCCGGACTGAAGCGCCTAGAACCGCTCAGTCACAACGGCCGGCTCCTCGGCCGATTGAAACCGACGTCCACGCATGTCTTTTTTCAGGTTACCAAAGATGTGAATATCACACGGTGAAAGATCCAGGCTGTATGGAGGATATTGGGGTGTTTCTGAACCAAATCACCGAAGCATAGCCTTAGGCAGTGTAGAGACGGGCGTTACCGTTCAACAGGACTATTCCGTCCGACAGTATTTTGGCAGCCCGAGTTCAAAAGACAAGGCTAATAGTAGAAACACCTACATCTCCCCCGCCAAAGAAATCCAAAACTGTTCACACAAGTTTCGGCAAGATCATGATGACCTCTGTTTTGACTGCAAGGGTCCTCAGCTCGTCGAGTTCCTCGACCCTGGAACCACAATCAGTGTAGGCACTCTGCAGATACTGCGACACACACCATAAAGTCAGGACACCCAGGAAGTCTATCGGACGGACTCATCCTGTTGCACGATAGCGGCTGGCTCTACACTGCCAATCGGACGAAGGCTACACTTGAGCGATTTAATTGGTAAACATTGCGTCATCCTTAGTATAGCCCGGATCTTTCAGCGTGTAATTTTCAAATCTTTGGCGACCTGGAAAAGGCATGCGTGGATGTCGGCTTCAATCGGACGGGGAAGTGCAATATTGTGTGTAATAGTGGGTCCGTCAGCAGCCGACTGCGCTCTAGCACAAAGAAAATGATCGTCTCCTCTCCCAGGGGGTTTGATGTCTTAACCCGTGTGGTGATTGCCTTGGAATTTAACCATTCCGTGGTCCCGTTATGGTGGGGTTCAGTTTTAATTTGAATGCCTTTTACGCATCTCCCTGCATAGCTGAGTCGGTAGCGTCGTGGAATAGTACTCTGCAGTTCAAATCTCACTTTGATCTTATATATTTTTTCGTTCAATTTCGAATACCTGCATTGTTTAAATGAAAAAATTCATCAAATTTATGCTAATTAGCACGCATCTAAACATCATTTTTCGTGAAAAATGCACGTCTTCCAGTTTCTTATTACAATTTGTATACAATATTCCAGTTTTCATTGCAAATAAAAATTCTTAATTATTTATATTTTATAAAAGATTGTTAATAAAACTGTTTAAACTAAGAAAATATATCAGACTAAATTTTTAGTCGAAAAATGAAATATCAAATACTTTTTTTTTGGAGTATGTCCATTGCTTTAGACCTCAGTTGTTTTATACCTCAGATGTGGTCTCGCACGAGCCAGAGTGGTAAGTGTCGTAGAAATTTGAAAAACAATCATTTTCACAGAATCGAGTTCACCATAAAAATGCTGCAGTTTAGCAGTTGCCACTGTACCATAGCTATATGAATCCAACAGAGCTGATTTGTAGCAAAATTAGGGGATTTTTCGCGAGAAATAACAAGGAACTAGCGCACGAAACTTCGTCACATGTCACGGCCGAACGCTGGCGGAATACGGAACGGCATGTCAGGGGGAGAAAATGTGACACTTGAATGGCTTCGTGGATCCTGTTGTTGATCTACTAGTTATCACGTAGCTCATGATAGCTCCTGCACTGAAATGTATTTCTCAGATTCGGACATGGTATGACTTCAGACATTACTAGATGACTGACTGTAATACCTTCGGTGGCTTCAATATTATTTTAAATATACGGTGCAATGCACTTTTGCGTCGCCCATACCTGGCACAGAAAAATTACCCTGTGTTTAAGTTGGGAATTTTCATTTCTCTTGTTGGCCATTACAATACTATGTTATCTAAGTACGAGAGCACATTATGGTTTCCGTCTGGTCCCCTAACAAGGGCGCGGTATTGCTGGAGTTTTGCCGAGTATTATTTCATTCCCTTCAAAAATACGAAGCTATATTATTTCTCTACTCGTCTCTTTTCAAGTTTTAAATGCAAATGCTCATATTACTGCAGTTGAATTGGAGCAGCTTTCTGTCCAGTGTTGTCCATTTAAATAAACCGGTAACGCTGCTGTCCCGTATTATCGCTCAGTAGATGTCTACATCTACATCTATATCTACATCCATACTCCGCAAGCCACCTGACGGTGTGTGGCGGAGGGTACGTTGAGTACCTCTATCGGTTCTCCTATACCAGTCTCTTATTGTTCGAGGAAAGAAAGATTGTCGGTATGCCTCTGTGTGGGCTCTATTCTCTCTGATTTTATCCTCATGGTCTCTTCGCGAGATATACGTAGGAGGGAGCAATATACTGCTTGACGCCTCGATGAAGTATGTTCTCGAAACTTCAAAAAAAGGCCGTACCGAGCTACTGAGTGTCTCTCTTGCAGAGTCATCCACTGGAGTTTATCTATCATCCCCGTAACGCTTTTGCGATTACTAAATGATCCTGTAACGAAGCACGCTGCTCTCCGTTGGATCTTCTCTATCTCTTCTATCAACCCTATCTGGTACGGATCCCACACCGGTGAGCAGTATTGTAACCTAATTCCTTTGTTTTGGACTACGTTTCTTTAGGATTCTTCCAATGAATCTTAGTCTGGCATCTGTTTTACCGACGATTAAGTTTATATGGTCATTCCATTTTAAATCACTCTTAATGCCTACTCCCAGATATTTTATGGAATTAACTGCTTCCAGTTTCTGACCTGCTATATTGTAGCTAAGTGATAAAGGATCTTTCTATGTATTCGCAGCACATTACACTTGTTTACATTGAGATTCAATTGCCATTCTCTGCACCATGCGTTAATTCGTTGCAGATCCTCCTGCATTTCAGTACAATTTTCTATTGTTACAACCTCTCGATATACTACAGCATAATCCGCAAAAAGCTTCAGTGAACTTCCGATGTTATCCACAAGGTCATTTATATATATTGTGAATAGCAACGGTCCTACGACACTCCCCTGCGGCACACCTGAAATCACTCTTACTTCAGAAGACTTCTCTCCATTGAGAATGACATGCCGCGTTCTGTTATCTAGGAACTCTTCAACCCAATCACACAAGTGGTCTGATAGTCCATATGCTCTTACTTTGTTCCTTAAACGACTGTGAGAAACTGTATCGAACGCCTTGCGGAAGTCAAGAAACACGGCATCTACCTGTGAACCCGTGTCTATGGCCCTCTGAGTCTCGTGGACGAATAGCGCGAGCTGGGTTTCACACGACCGTCTTTTTCGAAACCCATGCTGATTCCTACGGAGTAGATTTCTAGTCTCCAGAAAAGTCATTATACTCGAACATAATACGTGTTCCAAAATTCTACAACTGATCGACGTTAGAGATATAGGTCTATAGTTCTGCACATCTGTTCGACGTCCCTTCATGAAAACGGGTATGACCTATGCCCTTTTCCAATCCTTTGGAACGCTACGCTCTTCTAGAGACCTACGGTACACCGCTGCAAGAAGGGGGGCAAGTTCCTTCGCGTACTCTGTGTAAAATCGAACTGGTATCCCATCAGGTACAGCAGCCTTTCCTCTTTTGAGTGATTTTAATTGTTTCTCTATCCCTCTGTCGTCTATGTCGATATCTACCATTTTGTCATCTGTGCGACAATCTAGAGAAGGAACTACAGTGCAGTCTTCTTCTGTGAAACAGCTTTGGAAAAGGACATTTAGTATTTCGGCCTTTAGTCTGTCATCCTCTGTTTCAGTACCATTTTGGTCACAGAGTGTCTGGACATTTTGTTTTGATCCACCTACCGCTTTGACATCAGACCAAAATTTCTTAGGATTTTCTGCCAAGTCAGTACATAGAACTTTACTTTCGAAATCATTGAACGCCTCTCGCATAGCCCTCCTCACACTGCATTTCGCTTCGTGTAATTTTTGCTTGTCTGCAAGGCTTTGACTATGTTTATTTTTGCTGTGAAGTTCCCTTTGCTTCCGTAGCAGTTTTCTAACTCTGTTGTTGTACCACTGTGGCTCTTTTCCATCTCTTACGATCTTGCTTGGCACATACTCATCTAATGCATATTGTACGATGATTTTGAACTTTGTCCACTGATCCTCAACACTATTTGTACTTGAGATAAAATTTTTGTGTTGAGCTGTCAAGTAATCTGAAATCTGCTTTTTGTCACTTTTGCTAAACAGAAAAATCTTCCTACCTTTTTTAATATTTCCATTTAAGGCTGAAATCATCGATGCAGTAACCGCTTTATGATCGCTGATTCCCTGTTCTGCGTTAACTGTTTCAAATAGTTTGGGTCTGTTTGTCACCAAAAGGTATAATATGTTATCGCCACGAGTCAGTTCTCTGTTTAACTGATCAAACTTTCAACATAGATATTTTGTGAATATTTATGATCGTCTAACATCGCTCCTTCAGCCCACTGGACTTAGAATTTCGAGTATTTTATTTCACCTTACTTTGGCCATCGACGTATAAGCGACGTGACTGTAGGCTACACTTCAACGGATCTCTTTCTGGCAATGGCGAGATGTCAATAAATAGGTCAATAAAATCAATCCTGCACTTAATAATGGAAGAAAGGGTAACTACAAATCAGACTTCCATCGTATCATTTGGGGATCTACAGAAAGCCTTCGACAAAGTAAGGTTAAATAAAATACTCGAAATTCTAAGTCAAATGGGGTGAAGGAGCGTTGTTGGACCATGATAAATATTCACAAAATATCTATGTTGAAAGGTTGAACATGGATATTGCAATATCGATACCAAACCCTTTGAAACACGGCAAAATCGCTGCTAAAGACGTTTATATCGACCTTGGAAGGAAGACCGGGAGATTAGGGCTTAACGTCCCGTCAAAAATTAAGTCATCAGAAAAGGCTAATCTTCGATATTGACTAGAAAAACAGGCTCCTTGTGTCCACCGTCAATAATTTTGTCACCATTAAACACTTTTTTCTGACATGTCTCATAACGACAAGAATGCAAACATTTGAGATTTGTCAAACGTGGCCATGATGTGGGGAACTGCGGGTGGGGGTGGGGGGGGGGGGGGGGAGATTACATTTTTGAACGAAGTAAGGGGCTATTGTAGCAGAGCGTGGGCTACATTGTTCATTCAGTTCATGCTTTAGTGATGTCTACCTAGAACCGTGTACCTGTATTGTTTGATACGTTTTTTCTTCAGTTGCTAAAAATTATAGTCATGCTACGTAAACGCAATTATTTACATTTATGATATGCAAGATTACATTTGACCTACTTAAATATAAGTAGTTATATAACGGAGCTAACATACACACAATTACGGTTTTTCGAATGTTTGTGGTCTGTCAGTTATCGAATAATCAGCTGCAATTTGCATGTAAATTTGCATGTAAATCCTATTACATGAAGCGGCTATTTGGATGCCCATTAATAACCTTTCTTATGCCTTGACTATACTTTTATTACTTAAAAACATCTTACGCTTTTAGAATTCCATCATTTTCAAAGGGTACAAAATACAATACAAAACTGGTATCAGAAGACATGAATATATATTTCACCACTGGTAAGAGACGTAGCACAACGATGAGAATATGACTTTCTAGCTTACTAATGTTATATCAATCATCTAAAATTGTTCATTAGGTACATTGTATCACGTCAACATTCTCAATCACGAGACAGGTGCAAACTGCTACCAAGGAAAAATTTTGTAAACCTAGTGGACGAAATCGCTAGGAGGCACTACGTACACGGTACACGTGGCTTTTGGTTTTGTTTACAACCGCAATTTCCAGCGTTACACCGTATAAAACAGTTTCATCACTAAATATGGAAATCACTTTACAATGTTTTACAAAATGTATTTCTTTACAAAACAGTGTGTAACAGATCTTTAAAGTGGCCAAAAATAATACATTGGAAGAATGCGCTAATTGTCTCGGGCGCCAGCTGTTAACAAACTTCTCTTTTACAGCTTCATCATCATCATCAGTTATCTGCTATATTAGCAGGTCCTTTGCCTCTCCATTTTCTGCGATCCATTGCTTCCTTCTTAAGGCTGCTGTATGTTATACCGTCCATCATGTCATCCAGTATGTGTAATCTCTTCCTTCCTCGCTTCCTTTTCCCTTCTACCTAACCTTCTAAAACTGTTTTTATCAGTCCGTCATTCTTTCTTAATATATGCCCAATCCAGTTTCTTTTTCTTCTCTTTATTACATCTAGTAACTGTCTTTTCTCTCCCACTCTTCTCAGTACCTCTTCATTTTTTACTCTGTCCATCCAACTTATTCTTTCAATCTTCCGCCATGTCCAGATCTCAAAAGCCTCCAGCCATTCTCTGTCTTTTTTCCTCATAGTCCATGTTTCAGCGCCATATAGATGAACACTACATACAAGACATTTTATGAATCTCTTTCTGAGTTCTCTGTCCAGACCGCTGCAGAAGATTCTCCTTTTCTTATAAAACGCCTCTTTTGCCATTGCTATTCTTGTTTTAATTTCTGTGATGAACTTCCAGTCGGTGTCTATCCAGCTTCCAAGATGCTTAAATTTTTGCACCTGTTCTAGCGTTTCTCCATTCAGCATAATTTTTATTTCCTTATTTCCTCCTAGTGCCAATACTTTTGTTTTATTTGTGTTAATATTCATTCCATATTTTTTCCGTTAGTTGCAATGGTGTCCACCAAATCCTGTAATTCTTTTTCCCCTGTGGCTAGAAGGACCATGTCATCAGCAAATCTCAAACACCCTACTCTTCTTCCTCCAATTTATACTCCTTTGTCATCTAATGCGCATTGGTCAATCATATATTCCAAGTAGAGGTTGAAAAGAGTAGGTGATAAACAGCATCCTTGTCTTACTCCTTTTCCCAGTCTGATCCAGTTTGTACTTTCTCCTCTCACTTTAACTGAAACTTTTTGATTAAGGTATAATGAGTCTATAAGTCTTCTGGTTTTCCAGTCCACTCTCTTTTCCCTCATTATAGTCGCTAGCTTGTCCCAAACCACTTTGTCAAATGCCTTTTCTAAATCGATGAAGCACATATATAGGTCTCTTCCTTTTTCAGTAAACCTGTCTCCCAAGATTCGTAGGAGTCCTATTGCATCTCTGGTGCCCGTATTCCGTCTAAAGCCAAACTGCTCCTCGCCGAGATTCTCCTCCATTACTTTTTCAAGTCTTTTATTAATTATTCGTAACATCACTTTGGCTGAATGTGAAATGAGGCTGATTGTCCTGTGCTCGCTGCATTTCTTGGTTCCTTGTTTTTTCGGTAATGGAATCATTACTGTTGTCAAAAAGTCCTCAGGCCATTCACCACTGTCATATATTTTATTACATAACCTCAATATTTCTCTTATTCCATTGTGGTTCAAGCATTTTAGTATTTCTCCTGGTATTGTATCTGTACCTACCGCTTTGCCATTTTTCATTGCAGCTATGGCAGACTTTACTTCTTCCATTATGATGGTCGGTCCTTTCTCTTCATCACTTACACTGTTGTGTGATTCAAGTTCCAGAGTTTCTGGTTTGCTATTTGTGTCATATAGCTCTTTTATATATTCTTCCCATCTCTGGAGGACATCGTCACGATCTTTGTACACTACCTCTTCGTCTTTACTCAAAATTTCCATAGTAGCACTTCCTGCTCTGTTTTGTTCCCATGTCATAGTCTTTACTCTGTTGTATAGTAAGTCGTATCTTCGCTTCCTGCCCAGCTCTTCAATTTCATCACATTCCTCTCTTAGACATTTTTTCCTAGCCGGCTCTGTTTCTCTTCGCAGTTCGTTGTTTAACCTTCGGTATATCTTTCTTGCATCTTCAGTGTTCTTGTTTTTCAATTTTGTTCTGTCCTCCATCTTGGAAATCATTTCTTGTATGACCCATGGTTTTTTTGACCTTTTCCCTTTTACACATCCTATATTTTGCTGTCCTGCTTTAATGATACCTTCTTTCAGCATATTCCAGTACTCGTTGTCATTGTCAGGTGCTTCTTTGTCTCGTAATGTGTTTAGAAAGTCCTGAGACAGCATTTCTGTAATTTGTTCTTTGTTGAACCTTATCTTCTCTAAATCCCACTTCTTCACCACGGTCGCCTTCTTCAGTTTTTTCATTCTTATTTGTATTTCTGCCATGAGTAAGTTGTGGTCGCTATTAATATCTGTGGTGTCACCGCCAGACACCACACTTGCTAGGTGGTAGCTTTAAATCGGCCGCGGTCCATTAGTACATGTCGGACCCGCCTGTCGCCACTGTGTGATCGCAGACCGAGCGCCACCACAAGGCAGGTCTCGAGATACGGACTAGCACTCGCCCCAGTTGTACGGACGACTTTGCTAGCGACTACATGGACGAAGCATTGCTCATTAGCCGAGCCAATAGTTAGAATAGCCTTCAGCTAAGTCAATGGCTACGACCTAGCAAGGCGCCATAGCAATTGATAGTTATCGTATGAATTGTCTCATCAAGAAACGCTGTATACAAATGATGGATTAAAGTTAAGTATTCCAGCAGCTACGTACTTTTCTTTATAGCATTCATTACTTCTCCTGTTTCAGACCTCAATCGCCTGCTTGCTTAATGGCCGCCTCCCTTAAAAAATGTGCGTAGTGTTGGCAAACTGCCAACACTACAATATCTGCACCTGGTAATGTGTGCATCTTCTTGATTCCATTCCTGTATCTTTCTTCTACCAGTATAAAATCGATTTGGTTTCTGTATTTATCCCCTGGTGATTTCCACGTGTAGAGCCTCCTCTTACGGTTCTTGAACCATATGTTTGCCGCTATCAGCTGCCTTTCCCTGCAGAAGTCAATTAACCATTCACCTCTGTCATTTCTCTTCCCAAGACCATGACTGCCTACTATGTTTCCCTCTTTCCCTTCTCCCACAATGGCGTGCAAGTTCCCATTACTATTTTGCAGCATTTTTTATTTTCGTCCATTATTCTCTCTATTACATTGTACATTTCCTCTACAATTTGGTCATCATGTTCTGAAGTTCGCATATACACCCGGACAATCAGTAAATGTTTTTGTGCTCCTTTCGCCTTACATCAATAACCCGGTCATTTGCATAGTCTACATATTCCACACATTTAGCCAATTCCTTTGTCATAATCATTTCTACTCCATTAATTCCTTTTACTTCTCCTCCTGAGTAGTAGAATACATATTCATCTGTCTGCAACTCTCCATGTCCATTCCATCTTATCTCAGCAACTCCTACGAGGTCCACATGATTCTTTTCCATCTCTCTTTTAAGGTTTTCTAGTTTTCCTGCTTGTAGCAGAGTTCTGACATTCCAGGTACCAATTCTCGTTTTGATTTTTTGCCTCCTTTCAAGTTGTCCCCTCCGGAGATCCGAATGGGGGATTATTTTACCTCCGGACACTGATGTAACATGAGAGGAAGCCATTTTTTGTGCATAAAATGGAGACTGCATTATGCAGGGAAGATAATCTGCGGTTGTATTCCGTTGCCTTCCGCAGTTCTGGAGGCCGCCCCTAACATGGGATACAGACGCCTTTTGCAGCCACCCGCTCCGGGTCAGACGCTCCATGAGAAGTATAGGTTGGAAAATGAAAGACCCCTAGCCTTCGAAACCTAATAGCGACAGGGTCGGAAAAGAACAAGAGCTGGCCGAGGGTGGCCAAATAGGAAAGTTAGGAGCCTGGCATAAGTGAGTGGAAGCAACGGCAGGACTCAGCTCCGGGCCCCGTGGTCGCCAGCCACGTACTCACTAGGTGTGACTCCCTGAGGGAGTTAACAGTTTACAGCATTCAAATCTTGCATCACTAAACGTTCATAAATATCATTTTTATAAGAATTTACAAAGTGTAGAAATGCCAGCTGAGGCATGTAGTGTTCACTTATGAGAAACAGGTGGTGCCGTTGCGTTGCTATTTCCGCCAACGGGAGCAAACGCATGTCTACACAGGAAAATCCTACATTTTGAGAAGCACAATGTTGAAATCCAATCATCAGTTCCATCAATAACATACGGCAACCGTCCCAGATAGAGTTACATAACTGAAACGCTTTAACCCTCAGCATCAATTTAAAGCACTATCTAAAAGACGATCATGTGAAAACCAGTGCGGTATTAATGTAATGGTGGACTGGCAGCTGTGTTGCTTTCTATAACTTGTCCCCTCTTTCATAAGCATTTGTAGCCACATTATTACAAACAGTTTTACAGGATCTTTTAATATGTCAAGAATAATCACGCGTACCCCTTTATCCCCCTGGCCCGTTCTTTAGTTGCGTCGCGGTCTTATACAATGCTTGTTATTCACAGAAAACAATTTTATTGTCATACAACCAAGAAAGATCTTATTTGCGTTATTTTAAGTGTGAAAACTTTAACGAGTCCCCGTCCAGCCCTCCAATAATATCTACAATTCTAATTGTTTTTAATTTTTCTACTATCTTACGTACTATAACAGCTTATGGTTTGTGATACATAGTTACACCTATTTCTGTGAGATTACCCCCTTCATTTCTTTAACTGCATCACGGCCTTTTGCAATGTTTGTTATTCAAAGTAAACAGTTTTAAGGCCATAGAACCACAGAAGATATTACGTACGTTATTTCAAGTGTGCCAGTTCTAACCAATTCCCTTCCCGACCCTCCCGAAATCTCCATAATTTTTATTTTTTTAATTTTTCAGCTGTCTTACGTACAATTACAGCTTATGGTTGTGATGTGCCTATTTCTGTAAGAGTTTTCTTTGGCTCATGGAGAAAAAGAAGACATGTAACGTCAGTAAAAAGGAACGAGTTATGTAAGCTAGCGCAGTTGCCAATGTGCGGTCGAGACATAAGAAAAGTTGCAGAATAATTTTACTCGTTTCGTTTGTTTCTTTGAAAGATAGTTATTACGAATAATAAACACTTTCAGAACCCTATTTTTACGCGAGCTGTGTTAACATTTAAAATAAATATGAAATGATACGACAGTGTTGGTACGTAGTATTCGCCGATAAGCTGTGTCAGCGAGTTGTTGATACTTTATTCCTTATTCTTCTATCGGTTTCGTTGTTAGATGGGCGTTACAAAATTGGAGCAGAGTTCCGTGTTGCGTTAAATATGCAGTGTGGACTAAGAATCATTTTATATAGGGATCATTACAGGAACTACCAACACGTAATAAAAAAAAAGCATCGTTGTACGTTTCCCCTTTCACGGTTCCAAACAAAATCTGCAGAAGTGTATACACTTTAAAATTCATTCCCCATGAGAATGCGGTGGATGAAAATTCCATTGTAATTCCACAGGCTTGCGAAATCAGCGGAGCATCTTCATGGAAGCACGTGTTGTAATGTAGTAACTAATAACTGAAACTATTTCGTATGGGTTGCAACATAAATTACTCCCCAATTTAACTGTGATGGAAGACACTCCCTAAGTGTATCAATAACGAAGAATGCTATTTGAGGGATGAAACTTTTATTGAATAAGCAGCATTTTGAACTACTATCCAGAACTATGTCTTTATATCTTGGTTCTGTTGTCTTTAGCAGCTTATCAATTTCTTCTACCACGCTTCTCTACTTGTGAAACACAAATCATAGTTGGGAGTAGAGACTTAACTATGTTCGTGGAGGTTCTTCCCCTTTCCCAGCTCTGACCCCCATTATGGAAAGAGGAAAAAATCCTTCAATAGACTGACTTTGTTACTGCATGAAAAATACAGGAAATAAGAACGAAGTTCGAAAGTGAAGTATTACTGTCTGCGATAGTGGACTTCATATTGTTAGTAATTTATGAAAATCAGGACTAGTACAATAGTCTATCTTTTTGTATTTATACTTTCGCGGTCTTTATCTAAGAACGGAGAGAACTACGCCTTCGCGCCGACTCCATACAGGGCGTGCACTGCTGTGCTAGCATTCTCATTATTATCAGCGCAGTTCAAAGGCAGAGGTAGTTGACGTAACAAACAGAACAAATTGTTCCGTAACGAACCACATGGGACCTACGTTTCCTGACTTCAAAACACTCAGGAAGCAATTCTGTTTCATCTATGACAGTGTGTCGGTGGAATGTAGATTCATCCCGCATTTTCTCTCTGTATGTTTCATGCGTCAGATCTTATGTGATTCAAATTCAGAACCACACTTCGCCATTAATTTAGGAAAAAAATCTGCTTCTTAGACAGTGTTATGTTTATACTTCACACGTAGCTACACATATTTTAAGAGGGTGCGTTGCTAGATGGATAACTCTGCCAAATTTTCCATTCACTTCGTCGTTAATATTAAAAATGTATCAAAGGCACTCAAATACAGGCGTTTTTAATAAATGTCTTAGACACCAGTGCAGAACCAGCTTCGGCGAATTATAATATTAAAAAGTGAACATGTTACCTTGCCTCCAATCATATAGAACACAACTAGCAAATTAAGTTTCCAAATATTGCGTAAAGCCAAATTCCTGTCCTTCCTTACCATCCCCTGTTGTAACCAACGATAATGTCCCACTCACTTCCAGTCATTCCTTCTTCGGGGATAAAGCTTTGAAATCGCTTTTAGGAGGAGCCAATTTTGATTCTCGCTCTGGCGAACCTAGTTTGATGTTTCGTGGTTTCTTCAAATCAATCCAGCCGGTGCCGGGACAGTTCCTCAGTTAACATCACAGTCGTTTCCTTCCCCGGCCGTTTCTAAACTGAGCTAATGATTCACCTCCAATAACCTCGTTGCCGACGGAGCATTAAATACTACTTTTATCTCTTATGGTGAGTATACACAGGGTCATTGTAAATGATTGGAATGATTCCACAGATCTGCTGTAGCTATATTATTTCACATATTTTTACAGGACTCTGCACACTCGCACAACATATACAAGTGCTCCATAAGCACCCCTATTGATTCTGCAGATATCAAGTCGAATTCAAGTTCTTCCCACATTCGACGCAGCATTTTCCTACCAGTCTGTTTAAAAGCACTGTTAATACTAACTTGCACTTCTGGAAGTTTTGTTGGTAGAGGATGCGTAATAACCGAATTTTTCACGTCCACCAACTGGACATGTTCAAACACTTGCTATATCAACGGCGCTCGACCACATATTCAAGAATGTACACCTTCAAGATTCTCTGTCATGTCCGAAGGCAGTCAAAAGCATCAAGGATTTGCCTTCAGCTGCTTAAACGACTGTCAGTGCTACGTTACAGTAAAACATAGAAGCCCAAATTTACTTATTAAGTGAACATTATAAAATAGCACAAACAGGACAAGTTTGAAAACTGGAATGGAAATGGACCTATCACCACAAATCTGCCATTATCTGAAATATCACTCTGTAGATCTTAAACAAGATCTGTCAGAAGTGTGGAATCACATCATCAGTATTATTCACCCAAAATTACAAGAAACTGCAGTTAAATGGTTAAGCTGTATAGCCACATCGTCAGCTTCTGAAAGACTGTTTTCAAAAGCAGGATACGCTCTTTATAACAAAAGCGATAGAGTGAAGGAGAAAATTCTCTCAATAATGTAATTTTCACAGTTCCACAAAGGATACGGTGGCTCGTGCTCAGTAACCAATTTTCGTCCAGAGCCCTGGGCGAGTTCATTCGTTCGGAAGGGGAGACCGACACTGTCTTCCACCTTTTGCCTGGTCGACGATGACAGAATTGAGGCGCACTCCCTATAATATTTCTGAAATGATTTTACAGAATGTATCCGGTAAAAATTTCATTTTTGCGTTACTTGTAGCTTTATATGTCAGGTTCATTATCATGTGCCCATCATTTCGTAAATGGTCATAGTTATTTTGATATTTACGTGCAAGTTCAAATGGTTCAAATGGTTCTGAGCACTATGGGACTTAACAGCTGAGGTCATCAGTCCCCTAGAACTTAGAACTACTTAAACCTAATTATCCTAAGGACACCACAAACATCCATGCCCGAGGCAGGATTCGAACATGCGACCGTAGTGGTCTCGCGGTTCCAGACTGAAGCGCCTAGAACCGCTCGGCCACACCGGCCGGCTACGTGCAAGTAAGACACTGCATGAACTTCGAAATAGTTTGCAATGAAAAATAGAGGTCGTTATGATTTTACATTTGGTGCATATCACGTGATACATTTCTGCGTATGAAATTTACTTAAAACTTTTTTTTTTTTTTTTTTTTTTTTTTTTTTTTAGATTTGGTGGAGGTCAGCATCTGTCAGCAATCTTGAGAAAATTGATCTGGCGTAGCATGCTCATTTGCGATCGCGCTGCGCCAGCAATAAAGCCAGACTGAAATATCCACAACATTCCTCATATTTCATAAACTGTCTGAGATATCTAAATAAGCTGTTGGTAAATGATAGCATGTATATAGGAGAATATTTTGTCATATGGTTATTATGCAAAAATTCATTATCTACTGTGTTATCCCACTAACTACAGACTTTTTCGATGGAAGAATGTGGTTTTTATGGGTCATCGATAGCTTGTGAGACGAAAGATGCTATGGGTTTTGGAACAACATCAGTGAAGACACATCTATTTTGCACCGAGGATGTGGTTTTTCATAAGATACTGACCTTACTTTTTTTCAGTTCCTCACTTAATAAACCACTGTTTCAGAATTATGTTACTAGTGCCTCTGCAGAACATGTTAGTATGGTGAGATTGTGTAAACTTCGCTGTGTTTTGACAAAAGAAGCTAATTTTAACACGGCAACAAGAGAAATGTGTAGGTTTTACTCAAATTGACCACTCATGACGTTTTTTCTGAAAGTTAAGAATGATTAACAAGCCTGGCGGAAATAAATTGCCACATTTTCAGCGGAATCCTTTCTAGATACTATCTACAGCAGAAGTGTCAGATCTTCTTGAATGGTTACCATGTAAGTGTGGGCATGGGGGCGCTCCACTTAATATTCAGAAAATATGTGAACATAGACTTCACTTTAGAATGACACTTCCCCAGTGCTCAGCATTTCCCCTACAGCACCTGTCTGCAGTCCACACCACTACTGCTCTCCACACACATGCCCTGCTGTGTACGCATCTACTGGCCATGGTACTCTGTGTGGACTCTACCTCTCACTCACTGCACATGCGCGTCAGAAGACAGAAAGCATCAAAATGTGTACCGAAGTAAAGACAGTAACATAAAAAGATAGCTTGTACTTGCTAATTAAAACCATGTAATCCTTGTCAACATGTTGTAAGGGTGAAAACCATACTTATAAAGAGGCTAATTTGGCTTGGATGTAATTTAGGACTCTCGTTCTGATTAGCAAGTTTTACTGTTATCGAATTTGTAAATAGACTAAACAATGAAGTGTAAGAAAATTTCAAAATTGGTGGGAAAGACAAGCAAATAACAAAATGCTAACATCATCAGGTGGTATAGCTGCAGGAAAGTGAGGTACAATTAAATGACTGGAATGGATAGCACACAGACTTTATTAATGAACGAAGCTAAGACGGAATTGAAGGAGCATAGTAGAAAGGACTACATCGACTTGCTTAATATCAGAACTGAAGCAGTCAGATGAATAAAAGAAGTAGGATTACGCAGGGTAGCCGAAGCAAGGAAGATATTGTCAGTAGACTGTTGCAGTCTAAAGATGTATATTGATATCAAATAGTATATATTATGAAATATTGACTTGGAATTAAGGAAAAATTTTCTGATAGACTGTGTCTGGAAAACAGAACTGTACACACGTAAAATACGAATCATAGAGAAACCAAATAAGCAGAAACTCTGTTTGTCTGGGATGTGATAGAAGCAGTTTAAAAATTAAGTGGACATATGAAGTACAGAATGGAGAGGTGTTAGGAAGAATAGGCGATAGATATCTATTGAACACTCAACCAAGATGAAAAGAAATAGAAACAAAACTGTCAAATGTTTTGCGAAATTATTTTTCTAAAAATAAGAAACAGAATAGGTTACATAAACATTTGCGCGTCTTTCAATGATGCTCGACATCATGTACAACAAATTGGACTGGACTGGAGAAGCAATGTCCACTTGGATTCTGTGAGTAATTATCTGTTTAGACATCAAGGCATCAAGACCTCTCTTAGCGGTGAAAACGTGAATATGTTCAAGAATGGTGGTACAGCTATTACAGCAGGTAGCGTCCTGCGCAGCCTGCACGTACGAGGCATAAGATTTATTTTTTAACTGATCAAGAAGATAATAGATGCTATTCAGGGTTAACGGCATTCATGGACTTATAAAACATGGAATTTATAACATTTATTGAGAATGCGGGAACAAGGATACCACTTACTCAGTTATTACAGTTGCAGAGGAGATGTGCAGAATATTAGAATGGAGCTGAACAGCCTTAGCAAATTGTCTCTGATTTTCTTCGAGCCCATTCTACCGCTTTACTGGTGGACGGTTAATCAATAGAGTACAAAAAATTATTTCTGACTAGTTAAGTATGTATTTATTCCAATCTTTTATCAGTCCATCTGCAGCTTCCCTCTCTCTCTATCCATTTGCGCCCCCCCCCTCCCCCCCCAAAATCTGTTCACTTGCTCCTTTTACCTCCGTCCATCTCTTCCACCCCCTCTCAGTCAGTCTACTCCTCCTTCTCTATCTTCTCCTCACCCCCTCTAATTCCATTTGCTCCTCCCCCTATTTCCACCTCCCCTCTCTTCACCAACTCCTTCTGCCTCTCTCTCTTTGCATCTGCTCCTCCTCCAAATGTCCATCTCCTCGTCCCCACTCTTAGTCAGCTTCATCCTCCTCTACCTCCTCCTCACCCCTTCTACATCCATTTTCTCCTGCCCCTCTCTGTGTCAAACTCCTCTCACTGTCCATCCCCTCATCTTTCCTTCCTCTCTTCATCTTCTTGTCTCTCCACTTTCTGTCCATCGCGTTCTCTTCCCTTTCCCTGTCCATTTCCTTCTACCCCTGTCTCTGTACATCTCCTGAGAAATTCTGCCTGCTTGGCCCTAAACTAGAAGAAACTTCCAGAATGAAATTTTCACTTTGCAGTGGGGTGTGAGATGATATGAAACTCACTGCCAGATTAAAACTGTATGCAGCACTGCGATTCAGTCTTGGAACCATTGCCTTTCGCGAACAAGTGGTCTGCTGACTTTTCTTTCATGAGTGGTTGTTGTCTTAACCGTTTTTTTAAATTTTAAATTCATTTTTACTTCTTTAAAATTTTGGTTTTTAAAAGTTTTTTGTTCATCACAAATGCAAAAATTTTACAATAATGACAAAGTGGAAAATGTACTGTACAATTTGAATAAGAAAGTCACTGTCACTTTTCCTCTTGCGACACTAACATGCTTTTTAATTTTTAATTAGTAGACTCACAAGGTCCAAACAATAGTGAACATCACTTAACTACAGTACAAAATGAAACCTATGTGACAGTGTTGTATTTTGTTAGTAAAAATATTAAACGAAATACAATCAAACTGAGGATACCCTTCAAGAAGTACAACATAAGAACAACGACCTCTCGAAAACATCGGAAAAAAACTCTGTTTGGTTGCAGTTCTCCACAGTGGGGACCCAGGTTCGTCTTCTCTGAACACAGTCTGGTTCAAAGATCCATTTCGGGATTCAAGGCAGTGTCTACCGAATCAACTTCTCTTACCCGGCACTGCCAGCTGAGGGGTGGGGGTGTGGGGGGGGGGAGGTATGGGTGCGAGGGTTTCGTGAATACTTGGATCTGCTGTGCCATCAGTGGAGTCATCGGTAGGATCTGCTCCAAATGAGGAATCTGGGACGCCATGTGGGCGTTAATGAAGGCGACATTTTCGACCATAACTAAAGCTCCGAAAAGGTGGCCTCGGATGCCCATGAGAGCTTGTGAGGACGTTTATAGTTCAGCGCCGCCGTACAGCAGACATCTCTGGTAAATACGATGGCCAAACACCGAAGTTTATCCATCGTCCGCGGCCGCCGGAGTGCCACATTCACGGCTGATTTACCCATGCACGGATACCGACTCGTACTCACAGAAGTTTGGAAGGTAGGAGGACTTTACTTCCGCCAGTACCTCACCTCCTACCTTCCGAAGTTCTGAGTGAATGGGTCGTGAATCGTGCTTGGGTATCACTGTCGGTAGAGCATTTTCCAGCGAAAGTCAAAGGTCCCGAGTTCGAGTCTCAGTGCGATAGACAGTTTCAGATGAAACGCACTGTAAATGTCATTGGGGGGGGGGGGGGAACTGTGTGACTCGTCAGTGTATTGGAGATTTATAATTTCCACACTTTCAGCAAAGCAAAAGATAGGTGTATACCGGAAGGCAACATGGCGGAGCTGAGGTACAAATAAGTTTTCCGTAGCATGTTAGGGAAACGTGAAAATAAACTCTGAATGCAACGAGTTTAAATAAAAATCACATAGCCAAGTCAAAAGAGATGCTCCAACCAGTATCAGAGAGAGAGACAGAGAGAGAGCTTGCATTTGAATTTGATGTACATGCTCTATAATTTACATGATCGCTTAACAATTTATGCCTCCCGCCGCCTTGATCCCCCTCACCACCTGGTTGCTCCTCTCCTCTCCTATCCCCACCCCCTGCCACGTCTTCACTGTTATGTCCCCCCTACCTTCCATCTCTAACACCCTTCATCTCCTTCCCAAGGTGGCTTCCTTCAACTCCCCCTCCCGGATGATGCCCTCTCTCCCTCCATTTATCGCTCCTATCAACTGTGATCCTCACCCCCCTTCCTTTCCTCCATCCTTTTCTTGGGCTCCTTCTCCCCCCCTTCCATCCTCTTTTTTCCCCACCTACCCTCTCTCTGTCCCCTTTTTCTCCCCCGAGTCCTTTTGCATTTCCCTCCTCTGCCTTTTCCCATTCCCTCTCGCATCTGCCCTGCCCCTCCTCCCCCCTTATAAGTCCTCTCCCTCCTTTGGTTCCCCCCCTTTTCGTTTTTTCCTCTCCTCCCTCCTTGTTTTCCCCCTCACCTGTCCAGGTCCACCCTCCCCCATCTGCTCTAGGCTATGGTGAGTCATCTTTGTGCCGACATTTTAGTGCAGTGTTTACAGTGAGTGTTCAGTGTTGTGTGTGTTTTCCAAAGTGTTGCGAACGGCCATCCTACTGTCGCTGGGTGTGATTTTATATCTCTTGCGAACAGAAACCAGACTGTCGGCATGTTTTTTAATTGTCTGTCTACTATGTTACCTGTCAGCATCCTATGTATTTTATTCGCTTCGCCAACCCTTTGCTTTATGTTTTAACTTTCCACAATTTTCCGCCGTTTTACAATTTAAGTCCCCGTTTTATCGCCAACTTTTATTGTTTCTTAACTTCTCCTTACATTTTAAAAAAAGTCTGTAGGCTGCAGAAAAGGGGGGAATCGAAATACCATAAAGGAAAAACAAAGAACAATTTATGACATAAAACGAAACGCTTTTACGTTCTATTAGGAAAAATTGGAAATCAAATTAGAAGAGCTGAAACGCTACGGGAAGTTTCCGGTGGTAGACACGTGTGCGTAACTAGTGTGAATGGGAAACGATGCCACGCAAACTCTGGCATGAGGCCAGCTGGCAGGCTGAGGTCTCTTCATCGTGTGTGTTGACTGAGGGCAGGCACGGCATATCGACGCCGCGATGGCACTCACTGCACTGCGGGCCGGGACAATGGATGGCCTCTGCGGGCGATTGTGCCCGCTATCGACAATTCAGCGAGCTATTAGCGTCAACGACTTGTTTCAGTCGGGCGAGTAAACACTGCGTCATACAACGTTGCTTTCCACCCTGAGTTTCACAGCTTTTCCCACCGGCTGCCGTATCATACGAAATCTGGAGAGAGATTATCAGAGTACCATTCTGCTGGAAAAATATCAGCCTTACTTAGTCTCCTTTCCTTAACTATCCTTTGTTGAATTACTTAGGTGGTTTCTAAAATCAAAGCCTCCCACCACATTTCATTATTACGTATTCATCTCCATATTAATTGTCAATAATATCTTGTAATGACGTCACAGTTATTTTTGCAGTTTTTTATTTTACTTCAGCAGCAACATCCCTATCTCTTTGTGGAAGGTCTGCCAAGAAGAACACCGGCTTGACGAAACGCTCGGCGTTGATCAATAGGGTTTTGATAGTTACCCAGCAGTAGTTTTTATTTTCACAAACGTGTATGGATGTGCACTATCGAACTGCTTTTATTTTAGGTTTCTTAGTTTTAGCTGCAATCATGGTTCAAAATGGTTCAAATGGCTCTGAGCACTATGGGACTCAACTGCTGTGGTCATCAGTCCCCTAGAACTTAGAACTACTTAAACCTAACTAACCTAAGGACATCATACACACCCATGCCCGAGGCAGGATTCGAACCTGCGACCGTAGCAGCAGCGAGCTGCAATCATGACACGACGATCCGTGCCCGAGGCAGGATTCGAACTTGCGACCGTAGCGGTCGCGCGATTCCAGACTGTTGCGCCCAGAACCGCTCGGCCACCCTGGCCGGCGATCCACGTCGGATTATTAGCGGTGACCAGGTAGATATTACACGGGATTCTCAGGTGAATGCGGTTGCATACTGGACCGAAATGTCGAACGTAGAACCTGCAGAGTATGGCGAAATGTCTCAGTCAGGTGACGAAAGTGAACGGGAGACCGCAGCAGAACGAAATGTAGGCGCTGCTGGTACGAGAAGCACCATCAGTGAGACTGCAAACCAGAATCACGAACGAAACGTCACAAAATGATGGAATCTCGTTCATCTAGTCGTGGAAGTGTTAGCGGCGGATCTCAGTTTGAGGCTCTCATGCAATTCATGCAAAAGGCAGAAAGGAAGAGGCAAGAGGCAGAAAGGAAGAGAGAAGAGGCAGAGATAAAGAGACGGGAGGAAGAGGAGGAAAGACAAATCAGTCATAAAAACGGTCACAACGGTATAGATTGAGCCAAGAAAGAGATCGCAGGAATCCAAGAAGAGCTAGAGAATGTCAAGAGAACGACAACAGAAACGCGTGAGGTCGCGAACCAGGTGAACCGCGATGCCAAAATAGCGCAATTGGTAGCGCAGGTAGCACGAAATGACGCAACAGTGGCCAAAGAACACGTTAAACTGGCAAGAACTGAGGTGTGTAAGACAAAAAAGGCACTTGCAACTCTCCAGAAGCAAGGCAAAAACATAGTTGAAGAAACGTAGGAAGAAATGAGTGAACCTGCGAAGCGAATCGAACAGATAGAAATCAAACAGGTCGAAATCCCTGAAGTTAAAAGACCAGCAGACCCGAGTCGCCGCGCAACAAAACGAGTTGGCTAAGGACGTTCGGCAGGCACATGAGCGGGTAGCGCTATTGCAGACGCAATCTCGTCCGGTAGAGCGCCATCGAGAGCATCACAGAAGTGAAGAAAATGTTTTGCGATTCTCCGAACTGCTATATGAGGACACACACCCCCTGCACATGGGCAAATTCAACAGAAATATTCTCCTGCCACGGCGAAACCCGTAATAGAACACGCTCCGTGGGTAAGACGCAGTATGTCAGAGACTGAGCCGCAGAATAATTGTACACGCCTACGGAGGTCAGAAACGTTATTCCGTGAATCTGACAACACGAGGCGATACCACAACAGTGCACGAGGATCGTTTGGGCACGGATACATGGAAACACGTGCTGCAGACGAGAGGGAAAATTCGTACGACGGATACGTCGATACTTTCGACCACCAACTTTCCTTGACTATCCAGAATTTTCAAGTCTACAAGGAGGCAAACAAAGCATTACATCCAAAAGACCTGGATGACACAGTACGATCACGTGCTACCAGAATCATGGCCACTGTAGTACAAGCTCCACTTTATCCGTGGTTTCATAGAAGGGTCGACTGCAGAACATATGCACGGAGTTGTGCAGAGTTGTCGCTCCTATAAAGAATTTAAGGACGCATTCCTTAGCACATGCTGGTCGCAAGAGACACAGGAATGGATAAAACAGGAGATCATGTTAGAAAAGGACTTAGAAGCGTAGGAATCCGCAGCCATGTCGAATTCATCGAATCCCTGGTCAAGAAGAACCGATTCTTGGATTATCATAATTTTCCATTTGTTATATTTCGGTGTTATTTTGTTTGGGTGTCATTTCCATTAGCTTTCAGCATGAATCCTTGTTGAACGTGGTCAAATGAGTTGCGTATTTGTGACATCTTCAAGCCAATATTCACTGCCAGGTGGCAGTTTGAATTAAAAATTCCGTTGCAATTTATACGAGTACGTCATCAGCAATTGGCATTTTTTGTGCCAAACCAAACCAGGCACGTTGCAATACTGAGTACTCCAAACAACTGAGTACAGCTATTATTTTTCTGGACCTCTCAATTGTTGTCCGATTTCGGCTCTCAGGAGAGTAAGGTGAACTGTCGTAATTTGACAGCAATTCAGCATCGTACTCTGTTGTAGCATTCTCGTAGGAGAGCCTCCACAAGTATGACCATGGCAACTGAAATTGTTTCTGTTTACTTCCCGTTGTTTCTTGTACACTGGCCAAGGGACGGATGTACGTCACTTAATGTTTTTAGTGGTGTCAAGACGGTAAAATGGCCTTAGAGCATGTGCGTCTCGATTTTCGGGTGTGTTTCGTGTGGCGTTAGTGATCCACGCTTTGGGCGTGTGTCGACGCAGAGACTCGGTGTGTTATGAGCCGTCGCCTGTCATGTGGTGTAGCCTGTCTCGTGGTGGAATTTTGCCAGTGCCATGTGAGCGCCGTCAGCGAAACATTGTGTATGGGGAATCAGCACGGACAAGTGCAAGTCACAGTAGAGTGGCGAACCCCAGACCCGGAAACAGGAAGCAAAAACGAAATGATGGACCATGGATCAAACTTTTATATATATATATATATATATATATATATATATATATATATATATATATATAATGCAGTACGCTTGTGTTTCATTTGCCGGCCGAAGTGGCCGTGCGGTTAAAGGCGCTGCAGTCTGGAACCGCAAGACCGCTACGGTCGCAGGTTCGAATCCTGCCTCGGGCATGGATGTTTGTGATGCCCTTAGGTTAGTTAGGTTTCACTAGTTCTAAGTTCTAGGGGACTAATGACCTCAGCAGTTGAGTCCCATAGTGCTCAGAGCCATTTGAACCATTTGTTTCATTTCAGCAGCAGCGATTCTGACAGAGGAGACAGGAGGAATCCTTGTACTATGTAAAATTACGTGTACATAATCATAAATGCCACTACAAAGATTTCAGCAAATCACCAGCACGTCAATAAGTAGACGCACTTCCTGACCACTTCAGCGTCAGCAGACAACATTGCTGGACATAGAAAAAATAAAATCGGAGTATACAAGGAATAAAATGCATGAAATTTCGCTTTGTTAGTCTTAGCAAAGGCATAGCGAAGTACAACAAGTTAGTATTGTCTGCACGATTGGTGGAGGTATAGAGGTAGCGCCAGCGTAAAATGAGGGTGCATGACAGCAGTAGAACTAACCAAAAGCTAATGAAAACACGTGCACACACAAACAACATTAACAGGGCCCTGCAGTCATTAAATTTATTTTTGGATATTGCGTCCTTAGTATTACTTTATGTATACAAGGTGTTACAAAAAGGTACGGCCAAACTTTCAGGAAACATTCCTCACACACAAAGAAAGAAAATATGTTATGTGGACATGTGTCCGGAAACGCTTACTTTCCATGTTAGAGCTCATTTTATTACTTCTCTTCAAATCACATTAATCATGGAATGGAAACACACAGCAACAGAACGTACCAGCGTGACTTCAAACACTTTGTTACAGGAAATGTTCAAAATGTCCTCCGTTAGCGAGGATACATGCATCCACCCTCCGTCGCATGGAACCCTGATGCGCTGATGCAGCCCTGGAGAATGGCGTATTGTATCACAGCCGTCCACAATACGAGCACGAAGAGTCTCTACATTTGGTACCGGGGTTGCGTAGACAAGAGCTTTCACATGCCCCCATAAATGAAAGTCAAGAGGGTTGAGGTCAGGAGAGCGTGGAGGCCATGAAATTGGTACTCCTCTACCAATCCATCGGTCACCGAATCTGTTGTTGGGAAGCGTACGAACACTTCCACTGAAATGTGCAGGAGCTTCATCGTGCATGGACAACATGTTGTGTCGTACGTGTAAAGGCACATGTTCTAGCAGCATACGTAGAGTATCCCCTATGAAATCATGGCGGTGAATCGAGGAAGTACAGTACATACTGATGAAACTAAAATGAGCTCTAACATGGAAATTAAGCGTTTCCGGACACATGTCCACATAACATCTTTTCTTTATTTGTGTGTGAGGAATGTTTCCTGAATGTTTGGCCTTACCTTTTTGTGACACCCTGTATATTAAGCAAATTTATTTTCACTCTTCATTATTTTTTTCTGTAAATAGGAGAATATGACACTTGACCGCACTTGAGGATTGTACAGACTCCGGAACCAACATTACAGACTGGACGTCATGGCCCATGCCCACAAGTGAAAGGCGAGTGGAGTGGGCTGCCGTAATAAGTCAGCTGTAGCAGCCAAGGTGCGGGGGACCGCCTGCTGCGACACAGCCGGCCACTGACAGCTGATGCGCCTACGTCATGCAGCCCGGTCGTCTACCAGTGGAGGCGACACGTCTCAAGCCAGTGCAGACAGTGGGACACAACCACGTGGCAACTGACACACCAGACTGCTCATTGTAGGACAAGCGAGTCGTGTGGCTCCACAGTCGGCGTCAACACCGAGCTAACCAATTCAGTGGGATGCCGAGAGTGACGTGTTCTGTCGACAAATGGCGAGCTAATCCGATGTCCCGCAGCTGGCAGGCATGTGTTCAAATGCAGAGGCGAACGGGCAGACTAGGGCTGTCCCATATCCCACTAACGCTGAATGGATTTCAACAACAGGGTGTGGGTTGCACGTCATGTGCAAATGCTGTCACGCCAGTCCCTGACAGCTGACTGTGGCCTGACCAGGATGTGGCCAAGGGTACAGCTGTGGTCCATAAGCTGCCCAAAATGCCAGTTGCCGCCTAGACACCAGATGCTGCCTTAGATGAGAGGGAATGCCAGAGACATCTGCCTACACTTCAGCCACATCATGTTCTGAGTGAGAGGCCATTACACTTTGGCGCAAATTGCTGTTCTTCAATCCTACCAGTGATGGTTTGTGCACGTGCATAAGTGCCATGTTCTCAATTAGTGTGACATTTTCAATAGTAAAATTTGTCTCCCCATTGACCCTTGTGGAGGATAGGATACCTTCCCGTAATATCATAATGTAATATCTTTTTGTGACTTTGTAAGTATCAATTGAACTGTTTTGGTCGTGAGGTGTACCTTTTCTGCACATTTATTAATGCTCTGATAATGTCCCTGTATTTGTTTTCATGTCACAGAAAATAATACATAAATTTACACAACTTAGGTACTAAGACAAACAGATTACACATATAATTTCCTTTTTCATTGAGAATATGAAAATGTATGTGTTTGATGATTGAGACCAAATGAGTGATAGAGCAGGGGTAAATCAATGAGCAGAGGACAGTTCATACTCCAGGATATTGTAGATGATTAGTGACATTACACATCTCTTTATTCAGGATATGGTGTAAACAGGTATATTTCTTTGCTGCAAAGCCTTTTAACCTCATATCAAATGTTTATTGGAAGTCTGTGATGTAGCAGTGACCCCTGGGTCTAATATAATTCATACTTATCACAGCAATGTTTAAATGTACTATTGCTAGCTTGCAGCTTCATGTGAGTGAATTACCCTTGTAATAACTGAGGTCAAGATACGATGTGTTTTAGCCATGGGCAATCATGATTGGCAAAGTTACCTCTTCACATACATTTGGGTTATCAGGATAAGATTCTCCTACTAGTTTCAGTGATTTCCACTGGTTTGTGTCCCACTAAACAACACTGAAGTGAGCGCTACCCATGCAAAAATCAACAGCAGGTAGAGAGCAGTAAGAGAGGACAAGTTACACTCTCACCTATTTTTCGCATATAGAAAATTATTGAACATTTCATTACAACCTGATGCACTTTGAGCAAGGTTCTAGAAAGGTAACGGCCTGAGAAGATGTTGATGGAGCCTGTTAGGGCACTAAAAGCACGTCATGGGGTGTTTTTATGATTCTTAGCTCATAGAAATTGAATGTTGGGAGTTGAAAGCAACTGGCAGTGAGCCCATCCCTTGGTAAATCTTGATGTACAGGTCCACAGCCATACAGGGCAGACAGGGCAGCCCCTCATCAAGATAGGTCTCCAGCATAACAATGCCATGCTATCTGCCATGGCATCATCAGAAGCATGCGCTGGGGCGACAGTCTGAAGGAACGCGTCTACACAGTGGAGTTGTAAACTGGGCATTGTGTGCAGAGACCTGGGTAATAAAAATTCACCTGTTTGTGTGTTCACCAATAGTGCAAATAGGCCAGTGAACCATTTGCCCTGGGCGCCACGGTTGTATAAGAAAAATCCTACTTATGAGAAACGTTTGGAGATAGAATCTTTATTACACCTCACAGCTAGGACTAACAAGTTCCAAGGCGCAGCTGATTTAAATAAAGATCTTTGAGATTGTATCTGTTTGCTTGTTGCCGTGGGAACGGACACGACTTTGGAAAAAATCATCTTCCACCTCTGCGAAAACTTAGAAAAAACCAGTAATTGGCGGTTTCTTTCTTTCCAGAGACGCAGGTTTCTTAAATCATGCCCTGGTTCGACATGAGTTTGTGTTGTCGTGTGGGAGGGGAGATTTTGCGCCTCCAGAGTCTTGTGATTAGCTCGAGACGGGGTGAAGGCAGTGTCGGTTCGTGCACTTTGCGCGAAAACGGATTTTTTTTTCTGGAGAGGTGCGAGGCACTCCGGTGGGAGACTATGGTCTGGAAGCATTTCTGGGTGAAGCTCTGGCATGTGTGATTGGTACTTGGGATCTGTCCTGAGACTGTCTTCACCTGCGAGTAGTTAGACTGGGGAACCTGTGGTGAAGTTCTTACTCTGCCGACAGTGTGACTTCAGACGTCTCAGACTACTCATTTGCTGAAGGGACACTTATTCTTTTTTGGTTTACCAGTCTTGACGTTTGGTATCCTTGTGTACTCTGTCGTATGAGTAAGCCAGATTGGTTCAAAAATGGCTCTGAGCACTATGGAACTTAACATCTGAGGTCATCAGTCCCCTAGAACTTAGAACTGCTTAAAACCTAAATAACCTATGGACGTCACACACATCCACGTCCGATGCAGAATTCGAACCTGCGACCGTAGCAGTCGCGCGGTTCCAGATTAAGGGCCTAGAATCGATCGGCCACAGCGGCCGGTGCCAAATTGGTCCTTGCTACGACCAGCGAACGGGTGTGACACACTGAAATCTTCGATGATTTCAGGGCTCTGGTAGAGAGTAAATTGCGATCCGTCTGCCTGATCTCTAGAGTGTGAGATTTTTGAATTTCTTTCGTAGCCGCTATAGATTCACAGGTGCCACCTTCACCTCTGCCGCACACATCTGCATCTACATCTACATTCATACTCCGCAAGCTACCTGACGGTGTGTGGCGGAGGGTACATTGAGTACCTCTATCGGTTCTCCTTTCTATTTTACTCTCGTATTGTTCGTAGAAAGAAAGATTGTCGGCATGCCTCTGTGAGGGCTCTAATCTCTCTGATTTTATCCTCAAGGTCTCTTCGCGTGATATACGTAGGAGAGCAATATACTGCTTCACACCTCGGTGAAGGTATGTTCTCGAAACTTCAATAAAAGCCCGTACCGAGCTACTGAGCATCTCCCCTGCAGAGTCTTCCACAGGAGTTTATCTATCAACTCCGAAACGCTTTCGCGATTACTAAATGATCCTGTCACGAAGCGCGCTGCTCTCTGTTAGATCTCTTCTATCAACGGATCCCACAATGGTGAGCAGTATTCAAGCAGTGGGCGAACAAGTGTACTGTAACCTACTTTCTTTGTTTTCGGACTGCATTTCCTTAGGATTCTTCCAATGAAACTCAGTCTGGCATCTGCTTTACCGACGATTAATTTTATATGGTCATTCCATTTTAAATCATTCCTAATGCCTACTCCCAGGTAATTTATGGAATTAACTGCTTCCAGTAGCTGACCTGCTATATTGTAGCTAAACGATAAAGTATCTTTCTTTCTATGTATTCGCAGCACATTACACTTGTCTACATTGAGATTCAATTGCCATTCCCTGCACCATGCGTCAATTCGTTGCAGATCCTCCTGCATTTCAGTACAATTTTCCATTGTTACAACCTCTCGATATACTACAGCATCATCCGCAAAAAGCCTCAGTGAACTTCCGATGTTATCCACAAAATCATTTATATATATTGTGAATGGCAACGGTCCTACGACACTCCCCTGCGGCACACCTGAAATCACTCTTACTTCGGAAGACTTCTCTCCATTGAGAATGACATGCTGCGTTCTGTTACGTAGGAACTCTTCAATCCAATCACACAATTGGTCTGATAGTCCATATGCTCTTACTTTGTTCATTAAACGGCTGTGGGGAACTGTATCAAACGCCTTGCCGAAGTCAAGAAACACGGCATCTACCTGGGAACCCGTGTCTATGGCCCTCCGAGTCTCGTGGACGAATAGCGCGAGCTCGGTTTCACACGATCGTCTGTTTCGAAACCCATGCTGACTCCGGCAGAGTAGATTTCTAGTCTCCAGAAAAGTCTGTTCCAAAATTCTACAACTGATCGACGTTAGAGATGTAGGTCCTGCACATCTGCTCGACGTCCCTTCTTGAAAACGAGTATGTGCCCTTTTCCAATCTTTCGGAACGCTACGCTCTTCTAGAGACCTACGGTACACCGCTGCAAGAAGTGGGGCAGGTTCCTTCGCATTCTCTGTGCAAAACCGAACTGGTATCCCATCAGGTCCAGCGGCCTTTCCTCTTTTGAGTGATTTTAGTTGTTTTTCTGTCTCTCTGTCACCCATTTCGATATCTACCATTTTGTCATCTGTGTGACAATCTAGAGAAGGAATTATAGTGCAGTCTTCCTCTGTGAAAGAGCTTTGGGAAAACACATTTAGTATTTCGTCCTTTGTCATCCTCTGTTTCCGTATCATTTCGGTCACAGAGTGTCTGGACATTTTGTTTTGATCCACCTACCGCTTTGACATCAGACCAAAATTTCGTAGGATTTTCTACCAAGTCAGCACATAGAACTTTACTTTCGAATTCGTTGAACGCCACTCGCATAGCCGTCCTCACACTACATTTCGCTTCCTGTAATTTTTGTTTGCCTGCAAGGCTTTGCCTATGTTTATGTTTGCTGTGAAGTTCCCTTTGCTTCCGTAGCAGTTTTCTAATTTTGTTGTTATACCACTGTGGCTCTTTACCATCTCTTCCGATCTTGCTTGGCATTTACTCATCTAATGCATATTGTACGATGGTTCTGAACTTTGTCCACTGATCCTCAACACTATCTGTACTTGAGATAAAATTTTTGTGTTGAGCCGACAAGTACTCTGAAATCTGATTTTGTCATTTTTGCTAAACAGAAAAATCTTCCTATCTTTTTTTAATATTTCTATTTACGGCTGAAATCACCGATCTGTAACCGCTTTATGATCGCTGGTTCCGTGTTCTGCGTTAACTGTTTCAAATAGTTCGTGTCTGTTTGTCACCAGAAGGTCTAATATGTTATCGCCACAAGTCGGTTCTCTGTTTATCTGCTCAAGGTAGTTTTCAGATAATGCACCTAAAAAATTTTCACTGGATTCTTTGTCACTGCCACCGGTTATAAACGTTTGAGTATCCCAGTCTATATCTGGTAAATTAAAATCTCCACCCAAAACCATAACATGGTCGGGAAATCTACTCGAAGTATTTTCCAAATTTTCCTTCGGATGTTCTGCCACAACAGCTGCTGAGCCAGAGGGCCTATAGAGACATCCAATTACCATGTTTGAGCCTGCCTTACCAGCGACATTCACCCAAATTATTTCACATTTCGGATCTCGGTAAATTTCCTTCGATACTATTGCACTTCTTATCGCTATAAACACGTCTCCCCCTTCACTGTACAGCCTGTCTCTGCAGTATACATTCCAATCTGAGTTTAGAATTTCATTACTGTTTACATCTGGTTTCAGCCAACTTTCCGTCACTAGTACTGTGTGGGCATTGTGACTGTTTATTAATGAGAGCAGTTCTGGGACCTTTTTATAGATGCTTCTGCAGTTTACTATTACCACATTAATATTGTCATTCCCTGTTGCGTTTTACCTACTGCTACCTTGTCGCGTCTGAGGAGGCGTCTTGTCGGGCCTAGGGAGGGAATTCTCTAATCTAAAAAACCCACATGTGCATTCCACACATTCTCCGCTACCCTTGTAGCCGCTTCCTGCGTGTAGTGCACGCCTGACCTATTCAGGGGGACCCTACATTTCTCCACCTGATGGCAGAGGTAGAGAAATTTGCACCCCAGATCTCCGCAGAATCGTCTGAGCCTCTGGTTTAAGACTTCCACTCGGCTACAAACCAGAGGACCGCGATCGGTTCTGGGAACGACACTACAAATAGAATGAGATTTTCACTCTGCAGCGGAGTGTGCGCTGATATGAAACTTCCTGGCAGATTAAAACTGTGTGCCCGACCGAGACTCGAACTCGGGACCTTTGCCTTTCGTGGGCAAGTGCTCTACCAACTGAGCTACCGAAGCATGACTCACGCCCGGTCCTCACAGCTTCACTTCTGCCAGTATCTCGTCTCCTACCTTCCAAACTTTACAGAAGCTCTCCTGCGAACCTTACAGAACTATCACTCCTGAAAGAAGGGATACGCAGGGGTTCGCAGGAGAGCTTCTGTAAAGTTTGGAAGGTAGGAGACGAGATACTGGCAGAAGTGAAGCTGTGAGGACCGGGTGTGAGTCGTGCTTCGGTCGCTCAGATGGTAGAGCACTTGCCCGCGAAAGGCAAAGGTCCCGAGTTCGACTCTCGGTCGGGCACACAGTTTTAATCTGCCAGGAAGTTTCGACACTACAAATAGTTAGCTGAGATTCAACCCTGCGAGTGAGGCTTTCCGCCATCACGAACTCCTCCAACGGCCTGTATGAACTGTGGATGACCTCTGAACCCAGACGACATGAGCAACAATTTGGAGTCGGGTGCACCCAGTGCTCTCCATCGCCACCGGCAGGGCCTCCTCCACATCTCGGATGAGACTCCCCAGCCAGCAGACAGAGTGAACACTGGCCTTCTTCCTCGACCTTTCCGCTATTTCCCTTAGGGGCTCCGTCACCCCCCCCCCCCCCTTACATTGGAGCTCCCAATTACTAATAAACCCCTCCCCCCATGTGCCTGCTCGGACTCGCTGAAGGAGCTGCCACTTTTCCACTCACAGGCAGAGAGGTGGATGACACACGGCCTGCCTCCACATTGACCCTCCGCCTCGTACGACGCGATCGCCGTTGAACCCGCCACTCCCCTTGGGGAGAGGGTGGCTCAATCGCGCCCGGTACCCACGAAGATGTCTCGACACACGGGGACCGTGGGTGAAGCATGTAACACCTCTACCATGCGATGCACCAGACTCCCTAGTGCAGCTACACTCCGAGGCAGCAGCCTGAAGACGGCTGACCGCGGCCATCAGCACGTTCAGCTGTTCGCGAATAGTGGCCAGCTTCTCCTGCATCCGAACACAGCAGTCACACATCCTATCCATTCTAAGAAATCAACAATTTACTGTAGACAGTTAAGTAATCAACTTTCATCTAGACTGCTAATTCACTAAAGGCGGATGATAGCTGACTAAACTGTGGTTTCTGGACACTTCTTGTTGGAAATAATGAAAATAAGCACTAACTGTCTCTGGACTGTATTCAAAATAAACACGAAATCTATGGAACGCTATTACTAGTACTCGAAAATTAAAGCTTCCTAAAAGCAAAAACACACGCAAAAGAAGTGACAAGTTAGAAAAACACAATTAATACTTAAATTTAGGTAGCTTGCTGCACAGGAGATGTGAAGCAGACGACAGTTACGACGCCAGCTGCAAGTTACTTCGCCACATGAAGCAAACAGGGTAACGTACTGCAGCTCTGGCATTGTCAGGGCGTACAGATCTCAATCGCTACTTGCTCTCAGCAGCACCTATGTAGAGAAACCTGAATAGATTTGATCAATCGAAGCCTGCTCAGCTTCAGATCAATTCTGATTGCGTTATTCACATTTTTTGGGCCAGAGTACTTGACTCACTCCACTAGTTAAACTGTCTCCGCCACCCAGGATTCTTGTCCAGTATCGTCTTAAACCACCTGCTAGTTGTTTACGGTATTCAACCAATAACTTATTTAGCATAATTTATGTCTCTTTTTATGAAAATAAATGTTGTTAGTAATCTGAATTTCGTCAATATTCTCAATCATTTATTTAGTCCCACCAGGGTTACCTTTCACAGTTATGCAGCACATCGATATCCCGCGCATAACGACGTCTGTTGTGCTTCGTTTGATCCATGGGGTGGTAATGAGGATTATCGTAAATGGGTGTCGTCTGGCCCCGTCCGTGTCATCAGGTGCGTCAGACAGGGTTATTCTCTTTCTGCCAAGTTATTTCCCATTGCCCTCGAACCAGCTCTTCACGGACTGTGGAGACACTTGGAAGGACTTAGCGACCACTCCGTGACCTATTGATGTGGTGCACGGTCTGATGATGTGATGTTCTTAGCACGGACTGGTGACGAAATACAAACGGCGCTTTCCTGGCTCCAACAGTGTGGGGCGGTGGCAGGCAGTGTGATCAACCTCCGGAGATACCGCTACATGGTGGTGGGATGAGGCATGGCTGCAGAATTGGATGTACCCCTGACAAAGGTCCCAATGCCCAAATGTTTAGGGATACCGCTCCATCGACAAATACAACGTATGGCGGCCGTTACGTATTGTAAGGATTGTAAGGTATTAGGACGACTGCACATAGACGTTCGCCTCAACAAATTCAGATCGCTGAGCGTCTTGCAACATGCTCAATACATCAATGTGTACATGGCTTTTCACCTTAACCATTACGCCCACGTATTAAGGATGACTGACGCGATGGCTTCCAGGATACAGGCAGTGTTTGGACACGTGGTGAACGCTGGTTCCATTTTTAAGATTTGTTTTGTTACTCTTACTTTACCCTTCCACAAAGGATGTGTTGGGCTCACCCACGTCAAGCATAGAGTGTTGGCACTATACCTTCGCTCAATGCGGCGACTCTGGCTTTCACCAAGAGACAATCTTCCTGGCATCCTGACAGCAGATGTGGCCCCACACATGCTTGTTCCCACCGGTGCCTGTTGCACATTTATCATCCTCGCTGTCACATATTAGGAAGTATTTTTTTTTTTTTTGTGGAGCACAGCTATATGTTGGGGGTTATACTGGAGACACGGAATCTGACAGCAAAGATTTATTATAGTGTTCTCCAACTATGGAATCCGACTAACGACAATGCACGACGCCACCCCACGGTCGACTCGACGTGGGTTTGACGAGCCATCCATGCATCCATCCTGTTGATCTGTGCTGATCTAACCACTATGGGACTTAACATTTGAGGTCATCAGTCCTCTAGACTTAGAACTACTTAAACCTAACTAGCCTAAGGACATAACACACATCCATACCCGATGCACGATTCGAACCTGCGACCGTAGCAGCAGCGCGGTTCCAGACTGTAGCGCCTAGAACCGCTCGGCCACAGTGGCCGGCAGCTGTGCTGCGGCTCGCGTTGGTGCCGTGTGTAGGTTTCTGCCAGACGGTATCGTTTAGTTGGCATGGTTGTGTTGTTTTTCTTCTTCTCATGTTCACTGGCGCCACTCTGTTTCGTAA
This sequence comes from Schistocerca americana, assembly GCF_021461395.2. Classification (NCBI taxonomy): domain Eukaryota; kingdom Metazoa; phylum Arthropoda; class Insecta; order Orthoptera; family Acrididae; genus Schistocerca; species Schistocerca americana. Next base: position 803,575,734 of record NC_060119.1, read on the forward strand.
GCGTTGCCTGTCCGCTAGTGACAGGAGCGGTATGTAATTCTGTTGCCCTATCTTTGGAGCGACTTCGTTCCTTTCCCGTGTGGTGTGAGTGGGGAGTTCGGTTGGGGATGCAGGAGCAGCGAGGTCCGCGCAGAGCGACAACACGCCGGGACCGCTGGTGGAGTATATGGACTGCCGGATCGTAGGGCAGTGGTCATGAGGGTCCCCGACCTCGTACAAACCGGATTCTGCATATTTAAGTTGAGTGCATTGCAGTTCGCGTAGAGGAACCTCCACCACTGCGAAATCTTGCGATTCTCCATTGACTTGTGTTCGTGTTACTGGTCGTGGCGTCGCCAAGGCGAAAATCAGCGAGTGCAGTACCTGGGGAAGGCGGATCTGATTAGCCTTATTGAGCTTCTAATTACTATTTACTATTTTTAGCTTCTTACGTTGTTAAGTTCAACCAGCGGTATTTTTACTGTCTCGTTGAAGCTAACGCCCCAGTTACCTGCCCTGGGGGTTAGTGTGCGTAACATCAGTGTACATTTCCTCGCCTTGCCGCCGCTGTCCGGTGAGGTGTGTAAGTTTGGCAGTTTCTAGATTGCAGGTTGGGTGGCGTTCTTCTGCTTTAGTCGGAGTCATTCCTTCTTGTTCCAGGCGCTCTAAGCACAGTATTCTGTGGGTGGAGCCCAGACCACCAGTTCCGGCTTTGGCGTAATTTTACATCTTGCATTTTTTTTTTTGTTGGATGTCAGGTAGCCTCACCAAGATCATCATTAGTCGCTCGTTAGACTGCCACTAGTCCGAGTTACCATCTTGTGAGCTGAATGCAACTCTTGGCTGCCTTTCTCTTCGCTTGCGAAAGTGTTTTTGGTGTGACCTACTCAGAGGTCGATTTCTGGAGCGCCGTCTGTCACTGGCCTTTGTGTTTTATTTTATTATTGTATTATTAAGTTACCATCATTTGGTGATGTTTGTTTTTTCTTTAAATTAACTTTTGCTATCCCATTTACGTTTGACAATATATTTATTAAATTTTTTTATAACTGCCATTTTGGCGTTACGAGGCCTTCAGCCGTGATTGTGGTGACTTGCTTTAAAATTCTGATTGCGACCTCATTGGCTTGTTTTCAAAAATTATTTGTTACCTGTATTTTATCTATGTTTGCCAGAATTTTTAATAATTGCTGTTTTGGGCGTTAAAGGCCTTCAGCCGTGATAGTGGTTACTTGCCATAAAATTATGATTGCGACCACATTCGCTTGTTTTCTCAAATTATCTGCTGTCTGTATTTTATGTACGTTTGTTTGATTTTTAATAATTGCCATTTTGGGCGTTACAGGCATTCAACTGTGATTATGGTTACTTGCTTTAAAATTCTGGTTGCCACCACATTGGGTTGTTTTCAAAAAATATTTGCTATATGCATTTTATGTATGTTTGCTAAATTTTTTTAATAATTGCCATTTTGGGGGTTAAAGGCCTTCAGCCGTAATTGTGGTTACTTGCCTTAAAATTCTGATTGCGACCACATTGGGTTGTCTTCAAAATTATTGGCTGTCTTTATTTTATATATTTGTTAAATTTTAAAGAATTGCCATTTTGGCATTAAAAGGCCTTCAGCCGTGATTGTCGTGACTTGCTTTAAAATTCTACTTGCGACCTGATTGGTTTGTTTTCAAAAATTATTTATTAAAATAAATGAGTGAAATTGCAAATCAAACCAATAGTAACTGGTTCGGGCCCCGTTCACAATTGTAACCCAATCCTGCCATCCTTAACTACCAGCTTTCACTGGTAGCAGAGCGTGGTTATGATTGTAATATCGCCATTTCAGTTACTATTGGTTGAACTGGTTAAGCCTTGTTACTGTTTTACGTTTTCTGTCTTTGTTGTTTGGTTCTGTTTTAGGGAATCAGTTCTGTAATTGCGGTCAGGCAGTGCCCTGGGATCGGCCTATTGAGGAAGGTCCACCTCATGTATGAGCTGGCGATAAATCACCAGCCTACTGAGGGCAGTGTTCAGGACTTAGCAGCCCGCTTGAGTGCTACCATTCTTCAGCCAGTTGACGTCACGCCGGGTGTTGTGGGTGAGACAAAGGCAGCCATTGAGTTTTTGTTTAAAGCTGTTAAGAGTCTCGAGGAGAATATTGGCTTTTTAGAAGGCACTCAACCTAGTGGCAGTCAGTTATTCAGAGTGCGAGGGCAGTTGGTACATTTAGCCCACCAGATATTTGACTTAAGGGCATTAAAATTAGAGGATCGTGATAAGGAATCGACCGCTGAATTTGGGTCCTAGGTTAATGAACTGCACTTTAAGGTCACATGTTTAGAGCTTGATGGGAAGAGGGCCGGAGAGCAGGATTTGTTACCTTCTGGGCGCTGCATTAGCGAGCCCGGGAATAACGCCCTTATGTCCTTCGAGGGGTTAGTCAGGGCGTTTGATAAATTGCCTAATCCCATGGTGCATCAGTTTCGAGACATCAAAGAAATAGCTATAGACAGACTTGAGCAAATTGAAAGGTTGTTATGGTTGTTGGTTGAGCAACATGCATATGGGTTTGGTGTTTTGCAGCAGGTAATTTTGTCTCTATTGTATCCTTTAACTAGAGGCGAATTGATGACTCTGGTATCCAGGGCCATGGCAGAAGGGTTTTCACTGCAGCAGTTGAAGGAGCTTTTGATTAGCAAAAGATTCGTAAAAAGCTCAAGTGTCGCTACGTTTGGCAGATGCAGGAAGATAGCGAGGAGTTGCATCAATACGTGGAAAGTGTTAAGACGGCCTGTTTAGCCTTGTTAGTCGACTTCCTGAGTGGGAGTTAGTGTGAATTGTCCTGAGGGGAATGCGAGATGGCGGATAAGTAATTTTTTTTTTTTTTTTTTTTTTTTTTTTTTTTTTTTTTTTTTTTTTTTTTTTTTTTTTTTTTTTTTTTTCGTGGTCGTTCCTCCACTTGGGAAGATCTGCGTGCCGCCTTTGTAGCGATATCCGCATTGCCACTCTCGGACGATAGACACTGTGAAGTTAAAGTTCAGTCCATGGGCGTCACCGAGTGGAACTCCCGATTACCACCATCAGCTGAGTCTGCTAAAGAGGAATCGCGTCGTTGTTTCAGGTGCGGTCGAGCTGGGCATTTAGTTTGTATTTGCGTTCAGCCGCGGACACCCAGAGTGAATAAATTTGCTAAATGGGAATCACGGCGTTGTTTCAGGTGCGGTCGGACAGGTCATTTGGTTTGTACTTGCGTTCAGCGGCGGACAAACAGAGTTAATAAATCACGTCCGGCTGGGCAGCGACCCCGGGATCGAGCCTTTAAACCCTGGTGTGCCCGTGTCGCTGCTCCATCATCACCCCGACTGCCTAATATTTGTTCTAGAGTAGGTGGTGAACCTTTTTGTGCCCTTTTGCATTCTGGTAGCTGCTTTTCATTGTTGAGCTTGGAATGGTTTCTTGAATTTGGTCATCTTGCAAGACTTAGGCCGGCCCCTTCTTCAGTGCAGAGATGTCGGGTTGTCAATGGGAAGGTGTTGCCTCTGCAGGGTTGGGTCCGAGGCAGTATCTCGGTTAGTGATTCCTCGTGGCCCTTGTTTTGGCCTTGGTTAAGGAGCTGTTCGTTGATTTGATTTTGGGATGTGATTTCATCGGTAAAATTGGTCGTGTCTTCGATTATTCGGCTTACACCTTTTTCTTTAAGTTCGCTTCTGATCAGAAATCTGGCTTATGTGAGTGTACTAAACGTAGGGTGCATCAAGATGCGGGAATGTTGGCTGTTGATGCTAATGTTAGTGAGTTTGATCTCACCCATCTGAACTAAGGGGTTTGTTGGAGAGGTTCCCAGAGCTTCTCTGTGATAGACTGGGGTTACTAATGTTCTTGACTACCATATTCGTCTGTCTGACCATATTCGCATCAGGCACTCCCCATATCGCCTCTCACGGCCTAAGATGAAAATAATAAGGGAAAAGAGCTCCAAAATGCTTGAGCAGGGAGTTATCAGGCCTTCTACATCCGTTTATGCTTCCCCTATATTCCTCATTCCTAAAAACCAGGGGTGGGACTTTCGGCCTGTTGTTGACTGCCGTCGCCTTAGTAAGAAGGTCGTCCTTGAATTGGCTCCTTTACCTGATCTTCATAGCTCCTTTACTTGGTTTGCCGGGACTAATTGGTTTACTGTGATCGGCCTGAATCAAGACTATTATCAGATTCCTTAGCCAAAGAATGTAAAGACCAACAGCATTTTGTACTGACTGGAATCTGTTTGAATTTAATACGGTCCCCTTTGGTTTGGCTACTGACACAGCCGTCCTTACTCGTTTGCTGGATAATATTCTTGGAGACTTGAAATTAGTCTGTGTTTATAATTACCTGGACGATCTGGTAATCTATAGTCTTTCGTTTCAAGAGCATTTGGAGCATATTCAGCAAGGTTGCAAGGGGCTGGCTTAACTGTTAAACCCAATAAGGTGACATTAGCCAGGCAGCAGGTATCCTTGTTGGTCACCAAGTATCAGGAGAGAGTATTCGCATCGATCAGGAGCGGACTAAGGCCTTGAGAGACCTTCCGCCGCCCACTGGTAAGCGAGGGATTACCAAGTTCATAGGGACGGAAAATTATTTTAAGCGTTTTGTCGCTAATTTTGCTCAGTTGGCGGCTCCTCTAAATGAACTGCGCCGAAAAGGGGTACGTTTTGAGTGGGGACCTGCTCAAGAGGCCGCGTTTGAGCATATTAAGGCGGCCGTAGCCAACCTGCCCGTTCTGAAGTGCCTGATTTTAGTAATAAATTTATTGTCCAAACCGGCGTATCGAATGCGGGAATTTCAGCAGTCTACCTCCAGAAGTTCGAAGGTCAAAGGCAGCCATTAACATACGCATCTCGTCGGTTAACCATCGCTGAGCTTAAATACGAATGTGAGGCATTGACCGTCTTGTTCGCGCTGGATAAGTACCGGTTTTATCTCGAACATAAAGTATTTCAGCTAGAGACCGACAATCAATCCTTAAGCTGGGTGCTAACCAGGCCACGATTTCATGCTCGAGCGGCTGCTGATAACCCACACATCACGCCTATAAATGCCAAACGACGCCTCGCTTGATGTAAGGAGTGTAAACATTGTACGACTAACAGTGAAAAAACGTTGTGTGGAGTGACGAATCACGGTACACAATGTGGCGTTCCGATGACAGAGTGTGGGTATGGCGAATGCCCGGTGAATGACATCTGCCAGCGTTGTGTAGTGCCAACAGTAAAATTCGGAGGCGGTGGTGTTATGGTGTAGTCGTATTTTTCATGGAGAGGGCTTGCACCCCTTTTTGTTTTCCATGGCAGTATCACAGTACAGGCCTACATTAATGTTCTAAGCACCTTCTTGCTTTCCACCGTTGAAGAGCAATTCGGGGATGGCGCTTGCATCTTTCAACACGATCGAGCACTTGTACATAATACACGGCCTGTGGCGGAGTGGTTACACGACAATAACACCCCTGTAATGGACTGGCCTGCACAGAGTCCTGACCTGAATCCTGAGGAACACCTTTGGGATATTTTGGAACGCCGACTTCGTGCCAGGCCTGAGCTGCCATTCGCCAAGAAACCCTCTAGCACCTGATTGAACGTGTGCCTGCGAGAGTGGAAGCTCTCATCAAGGCTAAGGGTGGGCCAACTCCATACTCAATTCCAGTATTACCGATAGAGGACGCCACGATATTGTAAGTCATTTTCAGTCAGGTGTCCAGGTACATATCATTTGTTAGCAAACAGGAAAGTAGTATTTGTGGTTTATTGGTTTATGATTAGCGTACTACTGCACAGTCTGAATTTGCAATACCAATAAACACGACATAGGGTCAGAGGGAGTTGAGCAGAGATTAATGGAGGTGTGGGAGGAAATGGACATAGAAAATGGGAAGGATATGGACTGCGAGAGGGACAAGAGGATGTAGAGAGAGAGAGGGGGGAGTGCAGAAGATGGACAGATAAAGAGGGAGGAGGTGATGGACAGAGAGAGTGGGACGGAGGAGGAGATGGTCAAAGAAATGGGGAGGGGAGATGGATAGAAAGAGGGAAAGAGATTAGGAAGTACAATCATTACGACCGCTCCCCACCACGATATCGGATGCCACCTGGTGGTGTTGCGGGAATGTGACGTGGCAACAGAAGTATGTAAGCGGAGCAGACACGGAAGCGGGAACGCCATAGCGGAGGTATGGGCTGCAAATGAAGAAATCCCTTGAGATAAGCAACTTTGAGAAAGATCAGATTGTTATAACGCAGAACCTGTGAACGAGTATCTCAAAAATGGCGAAGCTGGTAAAATGTTCTCAAGCTACTGTGTCTGTAAAACAGAATAGATGGTGATTTGTGGCATCTCTGCCCAAAAAACACACATCTGGTACACGCATACGTGTTTCGGAGCACACCGTTCGTCGTACATTGTTGAACACGGAGCTCCAGAGCAGACCATTCCTACGTGTTCGCGTTTTGACCCAACAACATCGTCAATTACGATTGCACTGGGCACGGGACCACGGGACCACCGGAATTCAACCGTCGATCAATGGAAACATGTCGGCTCTTTGGGTGAATGATATTTTTGCGACACTGGTCGTCTCCACAAACACTGTCATCAAGATGAACAGCGGCTCGAAACGTGCAGCGCGCCACGAAAGCACGCTGGTGGGAGCAGCATTATGCTATGGGAGACATTCTCCTGCGCTTGCATGGAACCTGTGGTAGTAATCGAAGACACGCTGACAGCTGCGAACCACCTACAGCACTTCATGTTTGATGTCTTCACCGACGGCGATGTCAGCAGTATAATTGTCCATGTTTTTGAGACAGTATCTCGCTGCAGTGGTCCGAGGAGCATTATAGTGAACTCATGTTGATGTCTAGGCAACAAAATTCGCCTGATGTAAATCCTAGGGAATCCATCTGTGTCATTAGCGGGCGCTATCACGGCGTACGCAAATCGGCGGCCTGTTATTTACGAGAATTAAATAACCTGTGCGTAGATATCTAATGCCACATACCTCCAGAAACCTGCAGACATACTGTCGGACCCCTGGTACGCAGAATCATTGATGTATTTCGTTTCTAAGACGGACAAATAAGCTATTGATCGGATGGCCATAATGTTTTGGCTCATGAGAGTATACCCAGTTGTCATTTATATTAGAAATGTGTGCTTTCTCTTTTCTTTCTCTTACATATAAGCAGACTGAGCCACAGCAAAGCCTGGCCGAGTACAGCTAGTTAAGCATAAAACTTCGATGTGCAGTCCGTTGAGCCGTGTGGAGGCCGTAAAAATACTGTTTTCGATTGTAGACAGCGCGAACAGTTTGGTGCTTATCACGGAGTGTGAAATAAAACAGGACGTGTGGTAATGCATTTTCATGTCGTATGCTGATACAAAGAACTTTAACTGTGAATGTACGGTGTGCCCATCGCCGCGCGATTGAAGTGATTACGTAGACAATTGTGCACGGCAGGTATTGTTCGGTTTATACCGCGGACTAATGATTTACGCTAAAAGTAACTTGATATAATTTCGTTGTTCGGACAGATGCACTGTGAAAAGTTCCACGTCGCGATCAAACAGTAAAGCAAAAATCGGAAAACTGTGGCCAGACTGTGTAACAAACATTATGATGTCAGGTTATGTCACGCGTTAGTGGGAAGGTTCGTGTCGTATGTTCATCGTTGTATTCAGATACGCAGACTGTAATTAATTCTGCAAACATCGAGCATTTCTGTTTCGTTCGTAACAGGCGCCCACGATCAAGGAAATCAGTAAGACGATACCAGTTATTGGATAAGACACTCGTGGATCATGGACTAACGACGCGGACGTCGACGACTTGCCAACTGCGACAGCTAAGTGGAAACTGTTTTGAAGGAACATTGGCTAGGAGATACCACGAACTACATTGTTCTACTCAGTGATTAAATCTTAGTAAATAAATTCAACAGTAACTGTTTTTCGTCAGCCATTTACGCAATTGTAAATTGTCTATTGTAATGCTATTCTGATTTGTTTTTGATAAAATTCGGAACCATAGTTAAAACTTGGTCTCGTTCATTGAAGAATTTCAGCCCATAATCATAAATTTATACTTTCCAATCCCATTAACTTACGACCCAGTCGTTATTTGCAAACAACCTCAATGTTTTTATGTTTCTCCATGGATTTTAATACCTACTCCGAATTTTTCACTAGTTTCCTTTACTGCTTATTCAATATACAGATTGAATAACATCGTGGAGTTGCTACAACCTTGTCTCACTCTCTTCCCAACCACTGCCTCCCTTTCATGTCCCCCGCCTCTTATAACTGCCATCTGTTTTCTGTACAAATTGTAAATAGCCTTTCGCTCCCTGTATTTTACTTCTGCCACCTTCAGAATTTACAAGAATGTATTACAGTCAACATTGTCAAAAGCTTTCTCTAAGTCTACAAATGCTAGAAACGTAGGTTTGTCTTTCCTTAATCTATTTAATAAGTCGTAGGGTCAGTATTGCCTCACGTGTTCCAGTATTTCTACGGAATCCAAACTGATCTTCCCCGAGGTCGGCTCCTACCAGTTTTTCCATTCGTCTGTAAAGAATTCGCGTTAGTATTTTGTAGCCGTGACTTATTAAACTGATAGTTCGGTAATTTTCACATCTGTCAACACCTGCTTTCTTTGGGATTGGAATTATTATATTCTTCTTGAAGTCTGAGGGTATTTCGCCTGTCTCATACATCTTGCTCAATAGATGGTAGAGTTTGTCAGGACTGGCTCTCCCAAGGCTGTCAGTAGTTCTAATGGAATGTTGTCTACTCCCGGGGCCTGTTTCGACTCAGGTCTTTCAGTGCTCTGTCAGACTCTTCACGCAGTAGCATATCTCCCATTCTCCCCATCTCCCATTTCGTCTTCATCTATAAACTCTTCCATATCCATAATATTGTCCTCAAGTACATCGCCCTTGTATAGACCCTCTACTCCTTCCACCTTTCTGCTTTCCCTTCTTTGCTTTGAACTGGGTTTCCATCTGAGCTCTTGATGTTCATACAAGTGGTTCTCTTTTCTCCAAAGGTCTCTTTAATTTTCCTGTAGGCAGTATCTATCTTACCCCTAGTGAGATAAGCCTCTACATCCTTACATTTGTCCTCTAGCCATCCCTGCTTATTTCTTCTGTTACCCAAGGATTTCTACTAGCCTTCGTCTTTTTACCCACTTGATCCTCTGCTGCCTTCACTACTTCATACCTTAAAGCTATTAATTATTAATACTAATGAAGTAAAAGTTAAGCAGTTTTATTTCAGTTGTTTTCTGGGCTCTCGGGTGTCCAGCCGAATGCGATCGTTGAAGTCCCACGATATTGCGGCGAATAACCTTCCCGCCATCATCAGCTGGTTCTGATCACAGCTTGCTGAACACCCGACAGCCCTGGAAACAACACATACGCTGGGAGAGCCTCCGATCACATAGTTTTATTTCATTTCATTCCCCCTTTAATTGCCATTGTTTGTTTATTTATGTAGTCTGTAAGTGTTTATCTGAAGTTGCAAGTTTTATAGTTTTGTATTTAATTTTTTGCGAATCATTATGCTGTGCTGACGAAGTCCGTACGCTGTGCATTATATTTGCAGGTAGTAGCACGCCACGAATTATTTAGTTTCTTTAGGAGAATATCTTACCAGTGGTACTTTGTTTATTTTGGACTAACGTTTGATCATTCATAGCGTTACGGTTTCTGGGTAATCACTTTTGTGCGTGGGTATAATGTTCAGTTAAATCGAGGAAAATGTAGAGTATTCCTCTTTTCAGTTATTTTAAAGATCGAGGTTTTCTCAGTCCGAGTAGTTGAACACGGTCGGTTCTGGCTCAGTCGATGTTCGAGAAAGTGCTGCTTCAGATGATACAGCTGCATTTTGTGATAGCCTCTGCTCCATTATTTTCACAAGGTATACACTTTGTTGTGTGTCATTTGAAACAATCTTCTAAGAGAACTTCAATGACGTAACATCTATGGGACTTCATCAAAGAGTATGAAGATAACAGTGCCGCAAATCGCTGTCCCACCGTCAGGAGAAGGGATTCCACAAATGTCTGCCCTAGTATACCAAATGTAAGCAAGTACATAACTGAGCTACAGTTCATGTGTTTATTATCTCGGCTGTCATACAAAGTGCTCAAAATATTGACCTCGAGAACTACTACGCGCTAGAAACTCATTCTGGAGAAACAATAATGCATGTTGAATTTTCTATGGGGCTAACGGCATCACAGATCTGTATTATAAGGTATTTCATGCCTTCACAGTCATCTGTATCTTGTAATGGACACTTGTTTTAATTTTCGCCATAGTTAAAAGTAAAGAAGCGTTGAGTTTGGTGTGTGTGTACCATTTTGTATTTCCTGAATGACAGTTCCACTGCACTCCAAATGTCCTCTTAAGAGAGTCTGTCATTACTTGTGCAGAATGGGAGGGACATCAGTCATGTTGGTACTGCAGTGACTGCCTTCTGTCCAGTGGGATGTCTTCCAATAACTGCACCAGCAGCGTCTTAGAAACTCAAGATACTTGACTGTATTTAAATTCCCATAAATAAAACAGGGACCAAAGTATTGGGTTTTGAGAAAGAAGCACCAAACATTGGTTGACCATGAGCATTGTTTTTATCCAAGCCTTCGAGTTGGCATGGACTTTCATCTGACGATTAGTGCATGTTAGATGTTTCTTCTTTAAACAAAATGTTGCATACATATGGCGTCACTTTGCACTTTTTGTAGGTAACATTCGGGAAACTATAACCATGAAGCTGCAGATGCAGGGAAATGTGAAGAGGACGAAATGCGATGGTAAGGACAACACACACACACCCATGCCCGAAGGAGAACTCGAACCTCTGACAGGGGGAGCCACACAAACCATGATAAGATGCCTCAGACCACATGGCGCCTCTTAGCGACATACACATTTTGTGACACTGCTCTAAAATGTTAATTTCGTTTCATTCATCAGTTGCTCTTCTTCTTCCTTGGCATATTTTAATCTCCACACTTACAATTCCTAGAGTTTTGTTTATAATATCTGTGAAGACAGATAAAGAGTGCTTGGCTTGACCTGGATACTCTTCAGCATACAACGGCACCACCACTCTGGTAGTTTGGTGGCATTCACCACAAATGATATTACTCTGTGAATATCTCAATAGGTTTACAAGAAAATTATCTGATTTCTACAGCAGCACAACAGTGAATGATGGACTTCAAGCATACAGATAAACAGAGGAACCATACCTGCGTTATGTGTCTGCTTACGTTTGGTATAATAGGGTAGACATTTTTGGAACCTCTTCTTCTGATGGCAGGACAGCAGTTTGTGGCGCATCTTGATACTATCTGATAAAGTCCCACGCATGTTACATCGTTAAAAATATCTCAGAAGCCTCTTTCAAATGCTATAGAAAAGAGACTATAACACCATTAGAAAAGAACAAAGACGATCTAGCAATTCGACGATTGTAAAGGACAAAAATTACTTGCGAACTTCGCGGAACTTGAAATATTGTCTGCTGTAACTGCAATACCGATGTCTCGATGTATTTATTAATTGAGGATATATCCAGGGTGGGGGTGGGGCTGTCATACCTGCACCGCCCTGTATATACAGGGTGAACATTAATAAAACCAAGATACTGCAGGGACAGATTACTGTCTAGAAATGGAGGTAAAACGGTCCTATGAACATGTGCCTGGAAAAGAATTGTTGCCATGTTGTCATGGTAGATGGCGCTGACAAACGGCACTTCCTCTGACCACATGCCATGTGTTCCTTATGTGTTGCAGGCAGTGTGATTGACGCAGTGTACTGTAAACAGCAGAAGGGTTCGGTGTTCATGTGTTTGCATGTGGCCAATCAGATGGAAATGATCGAGAGGGAGCACCAAAACAAGTACTCTCCCAGACACCAACCAATTCACACAATATTTCAAGCCCTTTTGGCGCTTATTTGATAATATATAAATATGCAGGGAGGCGGTTGACTGTGCATATACGAGACTTGGAGGACTGGATTATACAGAATATTGAGACAAACCCAGCACAAGCAGCAGACAGTGGCCCTTCAACATGGTGTAGGCCAATGTATGATTAAGTGTAACCTGCATGACAAACGCTACTATCCCTATCACCTGCAATCCTATCAGGGCCACTTTGAACATGTTGTGATGTGGATACGACGCTGATTGCACTGTGTACCAAGACGATTTGTTGTCATTGCAGACACACCGTCCATTTCTGGAGAAATGTTCAAAGGACCTTTCGTCTGCTATTTCCAGTCAGGAATCCATCCCTGCAGTCAGTCCGTTAATACAATGTTCACCCTGTATAAACGACCCAGTGAATAATATCCTAAGCTCTAAGAGGCTGTTCATAGAATATGCTATTGTATACAGAGAAATTGAAACGCTAGAAAATTGTAGTGAAATAGACCTGCAGAGTATTGATGATTGGTGTGAGAACTGGCAGTAAAACTATTCACAGGAAAGGTAGATGCCACATTGAAATTCACTGGATGAACCCTCAGGAAGTGTAGTTCACCCACAAAGGAGGTAGTTTACAGAACTGTCGTTTGAGCGACATCTGAATTTTGCTAGTCAATATAGGAAATGCCTCAGATAAGTGATAGAGAAAAGAGAGAAGATTCAAAGAAGCGTTGCACAATTCTTCACAGACTCGTTTGGCAGACACGAAGCCGTAATTGAGGTGCTCATCCGATCCCAGTGGCAGACACTACAAGACAGATGGTGTGCATCAGAGTGTGTTTTACTGAAAAAGTTCCCAGAGGACACGCTCCAATTGTCGAGACACTGTAAAAAGATCCTTGACAGCTTGCAGCGCTGTTGCCACTTTTCAACTGCGAAGCGCTAATGGCTGCAGAGCGAAACAATAGCCATCTACAGAGCTGTGACAACATTGAGGTGTTGCCATAGTGATGTTTACAAAATCATGTTACATTATTGGTTGAGGTAGGCCCACGAAGCTACCACACCGAGCTCACTGCAACTATCAGAAATCAACTTATGCTGACTCAGATATAGAAGAATCTACGAATGTATTGCTTCCTTCTACGAAACGACCACGGAGATAATATTAGAGAGGTTCAAATTCACAAGGTGTCTTATTGACAACCAATATTCCTGACACCATTTGCGACTGGGACAGCAATGGACGAAGTTACAGTAGCGTCCTCGACTCATCATAAGATCGCTTGCGGAGAATAGACGTAAATGTAGGAAACCGATCAGCCCAGTCACAGTTGATAGTTTCCTCCTGACTCGTTTCCGCACTGCAGCGCATGCATCAATGCCAGAGTGCAGCCGCACTGCAAACAATATACAGAAGTGCGTTAAAGTAATTTTTAACATATGGACCCATGTGTGGACAGACACAGTGATTAGTCAAAAAATTATGAGTACCGTCCATCACGAGAGCGAGTGCCGCCTGGGGGAGTTGTTAGCATGCGACGCTGCAAAAAAAGTATGTAAACAGAGTAGAGGCGAACGGGGAATCGTTTTTGCACTGATACGCACGCATGTGGAGAGCTCTACTGGCATAAAAGTCTGGTCGGATGTAAAACCGCTAAGCGGGTCTAAGGCTGCCACTCAGTTCTTTGTTGACCAGTCTGGCGAGGCAGTTGAAGATAGCAAAACGAAATCCGAAGTTTTCACGTTCGAGACATCGTTCACGCAGGAGAACCTTAGAAACATACCATCATTTGAACATCGGAAAGACTCTCTTAAGGACGACATAGGAATAATCATACCTGGCGTAGAAAAGCAACTAAAAGATTTGAAAACAAATAAATCACCAGCTCCGGATGGAATCCCATTTCAGTTTTACAAAGTGTTCTCTATGACATTGGCCCCTTACCTAGCTTACATTTATCGTGACTCTCTCACCAGGTCCGGATGGAATCCCATTTCAATTTTACAGTGTGTTCTCTATGACATTAGCCCCTTACCTAGCTTACATTTATCATGAATTTCTCGCGTAGCACAAAGTCTGAAGCGCCTGTAAACAAGCGCACGTGACTCCAGTATATAAGATAGGTAAAAGAACGGATCACGCAAAGTGCACACCAACATCCCTAAATTCTGTTTGCTGCAGAATCCTTGAACACATTCTCAGTTTGGATATATTAAACTTGTTTGAGGATAAGAAGCTTATGTTCACGAATCAGCATTGTTTTAAAGCACCGCTCGTCCGAAACTCAGATTCCCCTTTTCTCACATGATATCGTACTGATAACTATGGCTGAAGGGAAACAGGGAGATTCCATATTTTTAGATTTCCGGAAAGTATTTGACACAGTGCCACACTGCAGGCTGTTAACGAAGGTACGGGAGTGTGGAATATGTTCACAGATATGTGAGTGGGTCGAAGACTTGTTAAGTAATAGACACTCGACGGCGAGTGTTAATCAGAGACAAGGGAATCGTCACGAGCGCCTCAGGGAAGTGTGATACGAAGGCTTTTGTTCTCTACATACATAACTGATTTGGGGGACAGGATGGGCAGGAGTCTGTTAGTTAGTTAGTTACGTGTTCCATTAATCAATAGCACGGAAAACCGTTATGATGTGAAACGTGTCAAATGCACAAGAAATGCGAACAGGAAGCAAGTTTTCTTTCTTTCTTTTTTTTTTGTTTGTTTGTTTACATTATACTGTTGTACCTAAATATTTCTATCATCTATCCCATTCCTTTAAATGGTACAAAATGCCTATATTATATCTCCAGATATATTTACTCATATTCAAGAATTCATCCATGGTATAGAAAGAGTTGTCAAGGAGGTATGATTTCAATTTGTTTTTGAAGCTATTACTGCTGTCTTTCAGACATTTTATTTCATCTGGTAATTTATCAAAAAGTTTTATAGCAGCATATTTTACCCCTCTCTGTGCCTAAGATAGGTTAAGTAAAGGATAGTGTAGGTCTTTCTTTTTTCTGGTATTGCAATCATGAATGTCGCTGTTGATTTTATACTGGTCCATGCTGTTGAGAAAAAATTTCATTACTGAGTAAATGTACGGTGAAGCAGTTGTAAGAATTCCTAACCTTTTAAACAGATACCTACAAGATGTGCGACTATGAACCCCACACATTATTCTAACTACTTTCTTTTGAGCAGCGAATACCTTTTGCATAAGTGTTGAGTGGCCCCAGAATGTTATTCTGTATGACATCAGAGAGTGGAAGTATGCAAAGTATGTTAGCTTACTAATTTATACATCCTCAAAATTGGCAATTATTCTGATTGCAGAAGTTGCCAAACCTAGTCTGTTTTAGGAGATCCAAAATATGAATTTTCCAATTAAGATTCTCATCTATATGTACACCCAAAAACTTAGTATGCCCTACCCTGGCTACTGACTCCTTTTGATGTGTTATGTTTAGTGAAAGAATTATACTTTTTGCAGCAGAAAATTAGATGTACTGTGTTATTTCAAAGATCAGAGCAAGCCCATTCGCAGAAAACCAATTAATAACTTTTCCAAAGACCTTATTTGTATAATTTTCTATCGAACTTTCTTTTACTGTATTAATAATTATGCTTGTATCATCAGCAAACAGTGTCAGTTCAGCATCTTGTTTCACATAAGAAGGGAGGTCATTCACATATATCAAGAACATGAGGGGACCCATGACTGAATCTTGTGGTACACCTAATGTAATTTCACCCCAGGTAGATGAAGTGGCAAACTCCTGTGAATCACTTGAAGCATATAAAGAGACTTTTTGCTTCCTGTTCTGTAGATATGACTTAAACCACTCATATGCTGTTCCATTTATACCACAGAATTGTAATTTCTCTAAGAAAATGTCATGGTTCACACGATCAAATGCTTTGGCTAAGTCACAGAATATTCCTACTGGTGACATTTTACTATTTAAAGACTCTATTATATGGACAGTGAAACTGTATATTGCTGTCTCAGTGGAAAAGCATTTCTGAAATCCGAACTGTGATTGTTTGCTGATGACGTAGTGGTGTTGAGTGACTGTAGGAAAAACAAGACGACTTAGACAAAATTTCCAGTTCGTATGATGAATGGCAGCTAGCCCTAAATGTGGAGAAAACGTAAGTTAATGCGGATGAGTAGGAAGAACAAACCTGTATTGATCGGCTGGAGTATTACTAGTATCTAGCTTGACACAGTCAGGTCATTTAAATATCTGGACGTAACGTTTGCAAAGCGATATGAGGTGAATCGAGCGTGTGAAAACTGTGGTAGGGAGGGGAAATGGACGACTTCGGTTTACTGGGAGAATTTTAGGAAAGAGTGGTTGACCTGTAAAGGAGACTGCTTATAGGACGCTGGTGTCACCTATTCTTGAGTGTTGTTCGAGCTTTTGGAATTCATACTAGGTCGGATTGAAGGAAGACATCGAAGCAATTCAGAGGAGGGCTACTAGATTTGTTACTAGTAGGTTCGTACAAAATGTGTAACGGAGATGCTTCGGGAACTCAAATGGGAATCCCTGGAGGGAAGGTGGCCTTTTTTCGTGAAATACTATTGAGAAAATCTAGAGAACCGTCATCTGAAGCTGATTGCCGCACAATTCTGCTGCCGACAATATATATCGCGCCTAAGGACCACGAAGACAAGAGACGGGAAAGTAGGGCAAATAAGGGGGTGTGCAGACAGTCGTTTTTCCTTCCCTCTATTTGCGAGTAGAACAGGAGGGGAAAATGACAGGTAGTGATATACAGTACTCTCTGCCACACACTTTAAGGTAGCTTGCGGAGTATCTATGTAGATGAAGATAAGCAACTTCGACAAAGATTAGTTAGCTGTGGCAGGTTGTCTGGGAACAAGCATCTCCGAAAAAGCGAAGATGGTCTAATGCTCGTATGGTATACTCGTTAGTGGCTATGAAAAGGATGGTGAAACCACTAGTGGATGTCATCACAGAAAGTGGAGGTCAGAGGCTTGCTCGCTCTGTAAAACAAAACAAGCGGTGACATGTGGCAGATCTGGCAACAGAATACACTGGTGGTCAGTCAGAAGTCTTTAGAATCATACTGTTCAGCGCGTATTGTTCAACTTGGGGTTCCACAGCAGACGATACCTACGTGTTCCCATGTTGGCTCAACGACCATATTGCGATTGCAGTGGACACAGAAAAATTGGATGGCGATCTATGGAAACTTTTCACCACGTCGGATTAATCATGATGACTTCTCAGCGTATTTATTTCCTGATAGTATATGTTTACCGATTATTACTGTCAGGGTAGTCTGGTTCCGGTTCTGAGTGGTAGAGTTGCATTCGAGGTTACACGGTGTACAAAGGAAGTCGTCTTTATTTAGTGGAGATCCATCTTTTGAACATTACAACATACAAGGAATCTAGTAAGATCAATGAAATTTCTGTTCAGTGCAGAAGTCTAGTTTTGCACCTGAGGTTAGCTGGCAATGTTTACTGATATCAGTCCGTATGTAGGTATTTCATCATGTGTTTCTGCACAGTGCAGTTGGTGGAGACAGGTTGCTAATTCGAAATTGCTTGGAAGCTCAATGTATCATCATCACTTCTTGCTATGATAAGTTCTAAGACGTTACCTCACATGTAATGCGAAGATTAATTTTCTCAGAGATTTGTAGTGATACATTTCATGAATGACGCTGTGTATGCTTGTGTATACTATACTTTATATTGTAGGTTGAAACATCCTCAGTGGGTTGTAAAGTATGCTTGTGAATGCAGATAGTTAAACACATTCCTCATTCGTTTATTGTATCGAGAAGCCCATCATTATTTGTATACAATCCATTTTAATATGCCTGTCTTACATAAAGTAACTGCTGGAGTTACAGTCACTCTGATAATTAAATCTACGATTACTGAGCCACGGCTGAGGCACTATGGTAATAAAAAGAAATTCTGTGCATGCTAGCTAGGTTACAGGAACTGATTTAGTGATTACGCTGCCTCACTGATTTGTGACCATAATACGTTTGGCAGAAAGTTAGGGCATTATTAAATAATATTTCGGTTAGCTAACTATTTTCTGCATTTTGTATTTACGAGCACAGAGCTTGGGAGACTCCGTCATTGCACTGCTGGGTGTTAAAGTGTAACGCTGACACATGTTCAAAGTATTCAATACCACTTAGAATATAGTTCATTCATGTACTACATGAAATATTGAGATTTGCAGGCCCTCGTTTCTCCTCATAGTAGTGAATTTAGGAAATCGTATTCTGTGTGACTATTTTATATACAACTACCTGTACCTGGTCACACTTTCCTGTGCTACAGTGTGCTTAACTGGGAAAGAAAGCAAAGAGAAAGCCCATGTTTCTAATATGTATGGGAGTTGGGTACACATCCTAATCTACTTCTCTCCTCTGTCTGTCCATCTCACCCTTCCCATTTCTTTGGCCCTCTCCCTGTCCATCCCTTCCTCCCCCTCTCCCTGTCCATCTTCTCCTGCCCCCCTCTCTCCATCCCCTCCTAACACCCCTCTCTCTATCCTTCTTCTCGTTTCCTATGTCCATTTTCCCACACCCCTGTTTTCATCTCGTCTTCTCCCTCCCCTCCCCCTTCTCTGAACTTGAGCTTTGTTTATTGTTATTGCAAATTCAGATTATGTAGTAGTATTCCAATCACTGCTAGCAACGTTTCACTGTTTTACATTTTACATATGTATACTAGCTGTCTCTGGTGGTTGCGTTCGCATTTCAGTAAAATGAAATGTGTGTATGCCTCTAATGGCTTTATTGGTCGGGAGACCTCGTCCGGGAGGTTCTAGCGTTGGTGCACGTCTATTTATTTGACGCCCCTTTGGCGACTTGAGCATCGATGATGGTAACGTTATGATGAGAAAACACACACACCCAGGCGCGAGAGGAAGAATTTCGGCTCGGCGAGGAATTGATCTCCGGACCACCAACACCTGACTGACGTTGTTCAGTCTCTTAGGAGGTTTACTTAATCAAAAAAATGGTTCAAATGGCTCTGAGCACTATGGGACTTAACATCTGAGGTCCTCAGTCCCCTAGAACGTAGAACTACTTAAACCTAACTAACCTAAGGACGTCACACACATCCATGCCCGAGGCAGGATTCGAACCTGCGACCGTAGCAGTCAGGCGGTTCCAGACTGAAGCGCCTAGAACCACTCGGCCACACCGGCCGGCTACTTAATCAGACCACCCCACCTTACCTCCCATCTCACATCGTCGGCACCCCACCGCCCTTTATCTGCTTTATTTAAAAAGTGAAGATTCTTCATTATACTTTATTGTTTTTTGAAATAATGGAACAACTGTTGTTATGTTGTGCATTACTAGATTTTTAATGGAAAACTGTCCTGTACATCTTATGTTTTTAATGTTCACTACAGTTACTACAGTTATTAATATTCATGCAATGTGGATTACTGTTCCTTCTAAACAGTTGTGTAGATAATATTGCAGTATAGGTGTATATATGGTTATACAGTATATATCGTAAACATTGGTTTTTCTTCCTTTCCTTCCCTTCCCCCTCTTTTTTAATCTCCATCTACTTATTCAGACTACTCCCCCCACACAAGCCAACAAGTTTCTTTCAGATGTAATGTCCCTTTCATAATTAAATCTGGTCTGTTGTTCAAATTCTTTTTGATAACAGAACATAACTTCTCCATGAAATTTTACCTAAAAAGTATACTTCAATGTAATTTAAAATAGTGGAACAACTGGTGTAGTATACTACATTTCTATATTTATAATGAAGAGCTGTTCTGTACATTTTAAATATTTAATATTTAGTAAACTTACTACAGCTGGTAACCTTCATACAGTAAGGGACTCAACATTCAGTCTAAACATCTGTGTAAATAAATGTACAGTATAGGTGTGTATATACACTGTTTCCCCTTCTCTTACCCCATCCCTCCCCCATTCAGTTCATCTACTTAATCTGACTACCCCATCTTTCCTCCCCTCCCACATCAATCCTCTCCACCCCATATCTATTGAATGCCTCTAATCCGTTCCTTTAATCCTAGTGTGCACCATTCTGTCATTCAGTATGGATCCATTCCCCCCCCTCCCCCCCCGCTCCTCACCCCTTCCCACAGTTTTCTCATCATTGTACTATACTTGGTCTTTATAACAATCATTGGCGCTTTTATGTAAAGGGTCTTAAATTCCAACTACGTTTGTGACCATTTATTTTATATAACAGACCAATTTTTAACATGACTGCAATTAATTACAATTTATGACTGCATATTTTATAATTGACCATGTATCAAATATTTACAATCTTACAAGATTGTAGCTCTATGAATCTTTAACTACAATGGTGTAAGACGCGTTTTTACATGCACACTGGGAAGTTGGCTCTTCACGCCATATAATATGAACACTGGCATCTTCTGCCCATTTCAAAGCTAATGTAACCAGTTCGTACAATAAAGAGTCCCACTACCTATTCCTATGACATACCACAGATCATATGGTACAAACTGGGATGCCTTTATGTTAGTCTTTGAAGATATTTTCCCTTATGTTTAACTCAGTGGCTGCTTAGAGACAATATAGCGAAGCTTAAAACCTGTCATTTGGTCAACTATCTTATTCCACCACAACCATATCCAGTGAAGGGTTCATGGTAACTTTCTGTAAATTAGCCTATGACACAAATGTTCTCGCATTTACTTTTGAAAAATTTGATTTATATAACCGAAGATACATATTTTGACTATGGTTTGTATTCTACTGAAGACCAATGATTTTAATACGTAAGCAAGAGAAAAAATCATGTAGCCTATGCATTAATTTAAATGTTTCCCCTGCCATTTTTCTAATAGTTGTACTTTTATTGTGCTTTAATCTGCTGCAGTTTTAACTCTCGATAATGGCCTAATGCCGAAATCTAGATTGTGGAATGAAACCTGTTGTACAGTCAAATGGTGGTTATATCCTTCAAAAGCATAGAGAATTGTATAAGCATTGTATTCATTACCTTAAACGGTATTACATAGATCATATCAAACAATAAAAACATTTTCGCAATTATAATCAAATTCAAAAGTTAAAGAGTATATAGCTTTCTCGAAGAGTAATTATTATTGCATATTTTGCGTTATAAATTCACAAGTGTGTTGTACTACATACCTTCTAAAGTAGGTAGTGTTCTTCCTCAGCATTCAATCTATCTCCATATTAAATATCATCAGAGTCGATTCAGCGTTTTAGCCGTGAAAGCATAACACAGAGATAGGATCATATTTATAACGTTATTATGGCCTTCTATATTTGAAAGTGTATAGTCTACATGTGTCTAAACGTTTATTGCAGCAACGTGGAAAAACTTTAAGTACATCAGAAAGGTACATTTTGAGATTCTTTGTAACAATGTTTTCCCTTTATGTATTACATACGTATACAGGGTGAATCACTTAAAACTTACACTGCAAATATTGAGGATATAAAAAGTGCTATTGAGGTGCGGGTTTTACAGAATAGATTGGTAGTCAGAGGCTGGTACTGTTAGCCAATCAACAGTTGGCAATAATACTTATGAGGTGTATTTTTTGTGCCAACATATAATTTTTTAAATGGAACAATGCCTATTGATATTAAAAAATTAAAAGTAAGGTAAATTATAATGCCGTTGGTGTTTGTTGCAGGATTCTAGTGCGATTTGGTTACGAGATGTTTTTTTAAACGTTCCGTCACTGAAACTTGTACAATACCTGTCGCAGCACATACTAAAGAACAACAAGTGCATGAACTAGTTATGTGGATTCTGACCATTAAGGAGACCATCAGGCACAACAGTTATGTTCAAAATGACCACCACCATCGCAGAAGCAATACAGGCTTCCAGTCTAGTATGGAAAAACAACTGCACACGCACTAGCATTTCAGCGGAGCTGTCCAAGCAGGCTGCATTAATACGTCTTGCATAGTGTGGGGTGTAGTTAGTATGTTCTTCTTAACAGCGTCCTTCAGCTTTCATCACAGAAAAAAAGGCTCCATGCATCAAATCCACGAACGGGCCGGCCGAAGTACGACTCTTCTGCGCCCCATCCAACGATTTGAAAACAATTCGTCGAGACATACTGCAGCACTTCGTGCACTATGGTCTAAATAACCATAATGTTGGCACCATAGGTTCCTCCTAATCTGCAGAGTGACGTCGTCTAGCATCTGTGGAGGATGGTGTGGTAAGAGGCTGCGATACTTGTGTGCGTTCAGTGTTCTGTCTCTGAAAAACGGGCCTAGGAGCAGATGGTTCACTATCCCACATCACACGTTCACAGGCCATGGACGCTGATGTTCCACCTAAGTCAACGAGGTTGTCAACAGGCCAATAGCGCATGTTTCGGCGGTTCACTTGGCCATTATTGGTAGATGTGGATTCATCAATAACAAGATACATGATACATCTGGAGTACCCTGTCATAATCCATGTAGAGAATTGAAAGCAGGTTCTCACAATCTTTTCCATGCAGCTTCATGCTGTATACAGCGAGCAATATCGTGCTGAAGTGCAGTAAGTGGACTTAACCTGAGAGAGAGAGACAGTGCCGCGGGTTATAGAAGCGTCACGCTATAACAGGTGTTTTTCGTATTCATAACCATCAGTTGATAGGAGCTGAGATGTCGCGTTGAATTCAGTAGCGCCTCAAACTATAGCATTGTTTATTTCTCCACTAATCGACAAGGCAAACTGCGGCTTTCCTGTCCCCGAGATAACATGTATTAGATATGAAGTCATCACTCTAGGGCAAGTTGCAATTGGTCACTACATTTTGCCACTCGCTAAGTGAGGGGCGGCTGTCACAAACCCGTTGCAGTCAGAGGCAATAATGGTTTCTGTACAATAATGGTTGACGCCCGCTACCGGGTCAGCCTACGGCTTCAGCTGCAGGAAGGTGCACATCCACTACAGCACTCCATTGCCGCACCAACAGTTTGGAGAAAATCTGAATGATCCGTGACCGACATATGGGGCGTTCAGAGCACAAGAGAGTCAGGTCTATTTTTTGTTATTTTGGGCTTATTCCATTTTTAAATACTGTTTATGAAGTTACTTTCAGAGCATAAAACATTCATGCCAGTGTACTGTAAATGACTGCCGTAAGACTGGCAGCACTGTTGAGCACATAGAGAAGTCTCTTGTTCAGAGCACAATAGGAACATATCCATTGTAATAGTTTGCCAGTGTCTGAGCTCTAGTTCAAGCGGACTGTTGATTGTGAGTGATTTATCTGAAGATATGGAAGATAACGCATCGGAATATCAATGTTCTAGCTCAGTTAAACTAATGATAACTTCCTAAACTTGATAAGTGAAAGTAAACTAATGAGTTAATAACTAGACTGGGCTGCAGAGCTTGAGTGTATGATAAATTATTTTATGTACTTTTGCAGTCATTATACGTTATATTAATACATTTTTCTTTTACTTCGGAAAAGGTGGTGGTGCTTCTGCAGCAGCTGACAATAATGTCTGCAAGCAAGACGGTGCAGAGAGCAGAAGAAGAAAACGTTCTCGACATCCTGAGAATTGCAAGAGGAGTAGCAAGCAACTGCAGTGGACCTTTGGGCAGGAGTATACTACGAGGAAGGCCGTAAGTGTTCCAGCTAAAGGTCCTCCTGCTAGCTCCCCATGCTGCAGGTTGCAGTGGTACAATCACCTCGGAGAAGAAACGAGAGAAAATATATTTCATTTAACACATGTACCTTCTGGCACTTGTTCAGTCAGTTCCGTTTATGAGATCTCGAAAAAGAGTTGATTCTGTAAATCCTAAGTGCGTTAGCCTCAAATATTTCTGAAGGACTTGAGTGAGATCGGTAAGGAGGTGGAGGTGGAGGGGGGGTGGGAGTTTAGTGTTTAACGTCACGTCGACATCGAGGTCGTTAAAGACGGACCAAAAGCTCGGATCGTGTCAAGGACTGGGAAGGAAGTCGGCCGTGCTCTTCCAAAGGAAGCATACGGGCATTTGCTGGAGCGATTTAAGAAATCATGGAAAACTTAAATCTGGATGGCCGGACGTGGATTTGAAACGTCGCCAGATCTGTAAGGGCGCGTAACCTCTACACATAATAAAGTAATCTTATATTCAGAATGTTATACTAAGGAAAACAGGAACGTTACAACATCGTTGTCTCTCATGAGATTTTGTCAAGATCCCAGCATCTAGTCTCATCCATTGATAACAAATTTTTGGTATAAGTACATTTTTGTTTAGCGGAGAAAATCAGTAGGAAAATTTCGGACATTTACGGACCAAACGACTGGATAGGTATCGTTATAGAGGCAAAGAAAATGTTCTCCAGATTGATGTCATTGAGATGATATGCTCAGCCTTCTTATCCTCCAGAAACTTTGACAATTCAGTAACGAACAGAATGTCTGATGGTTGTGGCATCAACTACCTGACTATGAGATGATTACATTATCCAACAGAATTTCATTTTACCCTGATTCATGTGCAACTTTGAACTCTGCTGTACAGTTTGACGAAACTGACTTAAGAAAGAAACGTGTCCGTCCCATTACATACTTTTGTAACATCCAGCTGTGTCATCTTTATACCAGATGTCGACAGTAACAGAAGCGAAGAAAAAGGACGTGGAGGAGTTATTGCTGTTGATTCCGCCTGTGCATAGTCAGTTTTTCAAAACCCGGTCATGTGTCAATGCTATAAGAGGTTTCTCAGCTTTGCAACAGCAAGCAGACAGTTCTTGTTTAGAAATATTAGTTATAAGCAGACACAAGGAGTAAAATTACAATTGTATGTTCAAGAAACGTTCTTCCGTCACTGTATCGTTAATAAAACCTGTATACTGGAATAAAGAGGAAGATACAAATACGGTACACCGAGTGCAGATAAGAATCAAGTCGAAAATTTTACTTTTCTTTTCAAGTTTGCATATAATGGCACTTAAATTCACCCTTAAGTCATTACATGAATACGTTATACAAAATACCGTCTATCATTCAGACACTTTACATGGTTTAAACTTTCTTATGAAAATAATTATTCAGCTAAAACTTTGTGTCAGTTTTCTCAAAACTCTCTTCTTGTGACTTAATTCCCTTGTGCACTGAACACCCCATACGTACCAAAAAGAGACCGTTCAGTAATGTGGCCACGTTGCATGGTGCTGGACCTGTTCATAGCCAAACACAACTCTCCCGACTGTTACATGCTATACTGTCGTGAACTATCCTCTTTGGGAGTTGAAATGTCACATCGCGACAAATTCATACCCCCTCATTCTGCTCCCTTCCAGCTCAGATACCGATACTGCACTATAAGACGTCGAAGACGTATACTGATATTTGCTTTCAGATTTTCAGTTCTTTGAACGCTTTTGATTTAATGAATCTGAATTTTTCCACGAACGCTATCTCTTACTAATGTCAAAAGAGTCTTGCTGGTGTACCGTGCTATACATCTTCTGAGTTGAATCAAACTAATTCTTGCTGGCTATTGCTATTTTTAGACACAATTCATTCTTGAGGATAATCTCATGCCTTTTGTCACCTCAGTGTATATACCAAACAGAGGCGGTCCTGCAGTGTGGCCATGTTGCGTGGCGCTGGAACTGTTCATTGCCAAATACGCCTCTCTTGACTGTTGCATGCAATACTATCATGAAGTACACTACTGGCCATTAAAATTGCTACACCACGAAGATGACGTGTTACAGACGTGAAATTTAACCAACAGGAAGAAGATGCTGTGATATACAAATGATTAGCTTTTCAGAGCATTCACAAAAGGTTGGCGCCGGTGGCGACACCTACAACGTGCTGACATGAGGAAAGTTTCGAACCGATTTGTCATACACAAACAGCAGTTGACCGGCGTTGCCCGGTGAAACGTTGTTGTGATGCCTCGTGTAAGGAGGGGAAATGTGTACCATCACGTTTCCGACTTTGATAAAGGTCGGACTGTAGCCTATCGCGATTGCGGTTTATCGTATCGCGACATTTCTGCTCGCGTTGTTCGAGATCCAATGACTGATAGCAGAATATGGGATCGGTGGGTTCAGGAGGGTAATACGGAACGCCGTGCTGGATCCCAACGGCCTCGTATCACTAGCAGTCGAGATGACAGGCATCTTATCCGCATGGCTGTAACGGATCGTGCAGCCACGTCTCGATCCCTGAGTCAACAGATGGGGACGTTTGCAAGACAACAACCATCTGCACGAACAGTTCGAAGACGTTTGCAGCAGCATGGACTATCAGCTCGGAGATCATGGCTGCGGTTACCCTTGACGCTACATCACAGACAGGAGCGCCTGCGATGGTGTACTCAACGACGAACCTGGGTGCACGAATGGCAAAATGTCATTTTTTCGGATGAATCCAGGTTCTGTTTACAGTATCGCTGTGAACACACATTGGAAGCGTGTATTCGTCATGGCCATACTGGCGTATCACCCGGCGTGATGGTATGGGGTGCCATTGGTTACACGTCTCGGTCACCTCTTGTTCGCATTGACGGCACTTTGAACAGTGGACGTTGCATTTCAGATGTGTTACGACCCGTTTCTCTACCCTTCATTCGATCCCTGCGAAACCCTACATTTTAGCAGGATAATGCACGACCGCATGTTTTAGGTCCCGTACGGGCTTTTCTGGATACAGAAAATGTTCGACTGCTGCCCTGGCGAACACATTCTCTAGATCTCTCACCAATTGGAAACGTCTGGTCAATGGTGTCCCAGCAACTGGCTCGTCACAATACACCTGTCACTACTCTTGATGAACTGTGGTATCGTGTATTAGCTGGATGGGCAGCTGTACCTGTACACGCCATCCAAGCTCTGTTTGACTCAATGCCCAGGCGTATGAAGGCCGTTATTACGGCCAGAGGTGGTTGTTCTGGGTACTGATTTCTCAGGATCTATGCACCCAAATCGCGTGAAAACGTAATCACATGTCAGTTCTAGTATAATATATTTGTCCAATGAATACCCGTTTATCATCTGCATTTGTTCTTGGTGTAGCAATTTTAATGGCCGGTAGTGTATATGCTCTGTACGAGTTGAAATGTCACACCACCATAAATTCATTTCCCCACTCATATTGCTCCCTTCCAGCTCTTATGCTGATATTGCACTGTATGACGTCGATAAAGCATACTGACATTTGCTTTCAGATTCTCAGTTCTCTTGAAGGCTCTTCACTTACTGAGATTGACGTTGTTGCTGCTCCATGAACGTCAACTCCTACTAATATCAAAAGTGTCTTTCTGGTGTTAAGTTCTGCATATCCTTTGAGTTTGATTCCTTTGTCTCATTCTTGCTGGTCAATGCTATTTTTAGTAAGAATTCGTTCTTGATGAAAATGAAAGCCTGGGTACCTGGGAGGAGCGACGGCCGGGCGCTGGAGCCATTACGCGCCCGGGGCAGGCTGTCAGTGGGCGGCACGCTGCGCCGGAACGTGCGGATCGCAGACGGATCCGCTCGTGCATATCACTGCGCCGGCCGCGCCGCGCCGCGCGGCCCGCCAGGAGGAATGCAGGGCGGCGGTGAGATTGCGGCGGAGCTGTGAAAGCCGCGAAACTGGCTCTGCTTTTAATTAAACGCCGAAAATTTGCATCGCTATCCGCGGCGTTAATTAAACTTGAGGTTAGTCCGCTGCGCCATGTGCTGTTAGTTTTACATTAGGCAACTAATTTTCACTTCTAGCGATAGCGTCCATTTTATCTGATTTGGAACTGTTTCCATTTCCTTCTCAGATTGTTTACTTTAAAGCATGTAACACAGAACTGCATCCCACTTTCTCAAGACGACACAAAAGCGATCGAATGGAATAACTTCACAGTAACGTCGTGTAAGTATCTATAATGAATTTTCACTCTGCTGCGGAGTGGGCGCTGCTATGAAACTTCCTTGGCTGGTTACAACTGTGCCGGACCGGGAACTTTGCCTTTCGTGGACAAGTGCCCTACCTACCCAGTTACCGCAGTCACAACTTTCATCCGCCAGCACCTCGGGTAGTTCAGTCGGTAGACCACTTACCTTCGAATGGCAAAGGGCCTGTGTTCGAGTTCCGTTACAGCAGGCATTTTTTGATCTCCCAGAAAGTTTCATCATTTAAATTTATTTCTTCTGTATGTTTCAGTATGTCATTACTTACTTCTTCCCCGTAGGAATGTCTTCCCTCTACCATACAACAGCCATGTCTGTAGTCCATTTTCCTCTCTAAATTTATACAAACTTTTAATTAAGTAACAGTTGCATTGTGTACTACGTTTCGTTTCCCAAAACATAGAAAAGAGTTGTTTGTCAGTTTACATACCGCGTGAGGTGACGCATTGTTTGTTTACTCATTTTATTTTTATTTATTGGTTTATTTAATCTGACAGGTTTAGAGCAATCAGGCCCTCTCCTACATCTCACCAGGAATTCCACATATTTTATGTTACACATTTTACGATAAGCGTGTAATAATTTACGATCTAATACAAATTATAACACTTAGAAACTATAGTAGTGCAGATAATAACTCAGGGTTTACGTTGTTTCAGATAATAACACAGAGTTTACTTTGTTTCTTGATTAGAACAACAATAAATAAAAATTGCTGGAAGGTAGGTTTAAACTAAGAGCGCTAACAACAATGGACCTGAGAGAAAGGGGTGCAAGAAAAGGAGAAAGAGCAACTTGATGACAAACAGTTAATAAAGACAAGTGAAAAGATAACGGCGTGACTCATAGAGAAATGAAATTAAAAGGGAGTGTAACTGGTGTAAGATGGCAGCTCTACTTTACTGCTTAACGTATGGGAACTTAGCCATATCCATCAATTTTTATTTGGGGGGGGGGGGGGGGGTTAGAGAAGGGAATGCTTCCGCTTCATCCTATACGCAAGAGGGCATTCAGTCTGGGGTAGCTTTTTCCAGAAGAGAACGGCAGCAACAGAGGAGTTCGCGAATGTTTTTGTTTTATGAATAGGGACAGATAGGATGCAAGATGAGTAAGACCTTGTGTTTCGTTTATGAAGTGACGGTCCGTGATTGATCTCTGCTGCGAGGTACTGCGGAGCCTGCGCGCTGAACAGTCGATAAGGTAGACGTCATGTGTGGTGGTCACGTAACGTGTCTGCCGGCAGTCAACCTAATTAGGCGTATGAAGCGTTGACATAGTCATATAGGGGACGCAAATGTAAGTGGAGGTGTGATTGTACAAGCCTACGTTTCAATTCTGTGGATGTAAGTTCTCGAACTTCTTTAGGGCGTAGAAGCAGGCAGAAGCCTTCCTGCCTTTGGCGACAGTGGTCTCTGTCCAGCTGATATCCTCATTCAAATTTTCGTCTAAATACTTACGCTGTTTGTCCTCTGAGACTTCCACGACGGTATGCGTGAATAAAAAAAATGGTTCACATGGCTCTGAGCACTATGGGACTTAACATCTGTGGTCATCAATCCCCTAGAACTTAGAACTACTTAAACCTAACTAACCTAAGGACATCACACATATCCATGCCCGAGGCAGGATTCGAACCTGCGACCGTAGGTCGCGCGGTTCCGGACTGCGCGCCTAGTACCGCTAGACCACCGCGGCCGGCGCCGTGAATAAAATCTCTGTTCTCAAGCCCCATCATCTCGAATAAAACACTCGAGCTTTCGATGGCTATATGTGTCATTGTCTTCAAGAGTAAAAACCATGGAGTGTTGGGGTTGTTTCTTTTTTCTCCTTTATTGTCATTAGTCGTACATTCTCCTCGCCCCATATGCGTGGCTCTGGGCTGTCAGCAGTACAATCGACCCTCTCTTCGGTCACATGGACAAGTAAAGGTAAATTAGATCATTAAAACACTAATACAAATGTGAGATATTCACATGGATTTAAAACATTTGGAATGGTGAAAAAGTAATGGTAGTGTTTATATGTATATAAAACAAGGTGTTCTTCGTGTTTAAATTAAAAACAGTAATAATGAAAGAATAAAATGGAAAACAACACGAATGTCAGTAAATAGAGTGGAAATTGTAGGATTATTAGAGTCAAGTTTTCCTACGTCACCAGAAATATGTATGTCAAGTACACGGTAGTAAAAGAAAGGAAAAAAATTATATCTCGTTATTAGTCATGGCATCACATCACGAAACCAATATTTGTGTACTAGACAGCAGTGGGACACAACACTCTTTTCTGATGAGACCCAGACAATACTGATATTTGTGTGTGGAGGCAATGAGAACAATGGTGATACCCTAACTGCATCGCACACAGCTGCAATTATGAAGGCAATCCAGACATGTTTTGGGGTGGAATGAAATATGGCCGCAGAACACTTTTCGTGCCAATACATATGGGGATGACTGATATGAAGTACCGGGAAGACATCCTTGCACACATTGCGGCTGCAGTTGGTGAACATATCGCAGTGGGATTCACGCTGAGGGACGATAATGCACGGCTGTATCGCCACAGTCTTGATAAAACCTTCCTAGTGGAGCATTGAATCAGTCAGATCTCAGCTGCGTTTGGAATGCAAGGGCCGTGCTAAGAGGAGCAGTTTGCAGTCGTCCTGACCCACCAGAACCGCTGTGTAGGAATGGGACGATATTCCACAGGCTTATCTGGACAGTTCGGTAAGTAGTATGCCTAACCGCAAGCAAAAGTGTCTCCAATTACGAGGAGGGCTAATTGGTTCATAAACGATGTGTATGCACGATAACAGTGAGAAGAATCTTTAGCATTTGCAATGGAATCGTCTATCAGTTTTCGCTTTTGTTTATTTGTTTGTATTTACCAAGCAGAAATGTGTTTATCTTCTTTGCTCTTGCTCCGTTATGCTTTTACCTGACAGAGCAGAATCAGCTTGGTTCCTCTTATGTTCGGTATTGACAATAAAGCAATATGCAATATTTATTTTGACCATTGTATCATTTCATCTGCTCTATCTGTTTGCTGGTTGCCGATGCGATAATAATTTATTTTATTACCCTTGGCTTGCAATGGACATTCTTCTCCTTTCTGTGATTACTTTTAAACTGATTTTACACCAGCTGTGCGTGTGACTCATCTTCGTAAGTGGTGGTGGTGGTTAGTGTTTAACGTCCAGTCGACAACGAGGTCATTAGAGACGGAGCGCAAGCTCGGGTTAGTGAAGGATTGGGAAGGAAATCGGCCGTGCCCTTTCAAAGGAACCATCCCGGCATTTGCCTGAAACGATTTAGGGAAATCACGGAAAACCTAAATCAGGATGGCCGGAGACGGGATTGAACCGTCGTCCTCCCGAATGCAAGTCCAGTGTGCTAACCACTGCGCCACCTCGCATGGTTTCATCTTCGTAAGTATTGTATTTCCAGACATGCGTTTGTGACTGGACTGCAGCTGGACTGGCAGCTTGTCAAGTACGCCCACTGCTAACTGAATACGGTATAGTAGCCGAAAGTTGCCACTATTGGAAAACGAACAATAACTATAATTGATGACGTAATGTTGTAATTTTAGAAACTGTGTGCGACTGTGGTACCCGGTCTTTCATTTACATTAGACCCAGATATCGGGAGCCAGCTGCCGGTTACCAAGTACCGCCTGTCGTGGGCTCCCTGTACCTCACCTTGTGAAGGATGTTAAGCACGTGCATACTGGGCTCTCCATTAGGTTAAGCTCCAAGTCCAAGCTAACACGCGGACACTGGAGCATGCATCGCGGGCCGAGCTGGCGTCTGCTGCATCAGACAACGATGAAGGCGGCCAGACGCCGAAATTAAACATTACAATAACTCCAGCAGGAAACGGGAATGACAACACACCAACACGGGTACAAGGAGCGATCAGACGAACAAGCTCAACAGGGGATGTAACACCTAGACGTACATCTTGAAATCGAAAATGATAGCAACTGTAGACGACATTCTAGTGATTTTAAAGCAGAGCTAAAGCAGAAAAGGGTATTACCTACCGCAATTACTGTACCAGTCAGGAACAAAATATAGGCATTAGCACTCGGCCAAATCAGGCTTCGTTGACAAAATGACGAATTGAGAACTGAAAACGAAAGAACGCGTAGAGAGTTATCTGCGGCAAATGCCTCTGACGCAATAGACAGAATTCAGCATTGTAAATGGAGATCGCAGCCCTAAAAGAAGAAAATCGAAAATTACGCACTGAAACGAGCCCAACAATGAATTTCGCTGCAGTCGCGGCAGGTAGTCCCGTCACCAGGCCTGAAACCAGGGTTGAAGAACAAATTGAATTTGCAAAAAATAAACAAGCAACTGTCCTCTTTTTTAAATCAGAGAACAACCAGGTGCTAAAGCCATATGGGAAACCTTAACCAAAGCAATAAACCTTATACTTGATAAAATAAAAGTTAAAGCAATAAGGAATACAGCAAACACAGTAATTATTGAAACTGAGGCACAAGCAGACAAAAGGAAGATTATTGAGAAAACGTCAAACTTAAAGGACAATCGATGCGAAGAAACCAAAAAACTAAGACCACTACTGGCAGCACACAGTGTTCCAACAACACTCACAGATCGATACTTTCTAGAAGAATTGTTTGAAATAAATCACAGCGACGACATCACCAAAGAGGAATTTCAAAAGATGTCAAAAAACAATAGAAAACAGTTCCGAAAGGGAAAATAAAGGTAAATAATATTCTAGAGGTGACACCAAGGGTCAGATTACTGTTCTTACAGATGGCTAGGGTGTACATACAGTTTGAATCTTTACACCTTAAGGACTGTGTCAGTACAAAAGTGCTGGAATTTCGGCCATTCGTCAAAAAGATGCGACGGGGAAACTAGCTGCGGGAAATGTGCGACATCCGGTCATAAAAAATTCGAATGTCGTGAAGAAACAACTGCTAGCTGTCTTCCTTGCAGGAACAGGAAAAGAACATGTAACAAAGCTGAGGAATTAGAATGCCCTACTTACACAGAACTCCACAAACGACAAATAGAAAAATCAGAATATGATGTCATCAACAGTGTCAGCTAGCACACACCAAAACAAAAGCAGTGGGACAACACTCTTCGGATATCTAAGTAGGGATATGAGTACAAGTATCAACTACGGAAGTGTACATACCTCTTCTCAACAAAAGACCCATAAGAACACCAGCACTGACCTGGCTTAAGCAAACACAAATCATCGGCAACCAAAACAAGAGCGTGGCTACGTGCAGTAGCCTGGATGCAACGACTGCAACGACTTGGGCTGATGCTGACCACAGACTCTACAACGGACATGAATTCTCTCAAAAGTTGCAATAAAAATATTTTAGCCTAATAGATTATATCGACGATGCGTGTTTCTACGGCGCCATGTACTACAGTGTGGTGAGGCACGTCTAATACGAACTTTTCCAGGGGACAATACTCCAGCGACCTTTCCTAGAGTAGATGAACTGGAAGAGTGAAGAAGACCTTAAAAGCAACACGCTACACACAACTGAAGTACATAAAGATGACGATAGAAATCCAAGATATGGTCCTGCCATACCAATAGTAGTGCTATGACGCAGTCGTTAAACACACACATTACACTTTACAGAAGTACATAATAATGACAGCAGACGTCCGAGACACCGTCAAGACCATGCAGAACAGGCTAACGCCACAGGCATAAAACCAGTACACCTGGACACACCAAAACAACATGAACAGAAACTAATTCTTCCCTCGCCAAAGGATAGATTACCGCATAATGAAACAAAAACTTCGGAAAAATATGAGTAAGATACATCAAAATGTAAACTATACAGGCAAACTACGGTGACAATAACCACGAAAAGACAACTCAAGTGCAAGAAACAGCCATCAATGAGAAACGATCGCAAACAGAAAACTTCAAACAACAAAAAGTGATTCTACACCATATGGATGCTAATTACAACATGAACACACAAAAATCTCACACTGAAAAATCGCAACAATCTTCAACTGACGAGACATCAAATCACCCAAAACCGAAAACTACACCAAGAGATAAACACCACGAAACAGTTAATCAAAAAATGTTCAAATGAGTGTGAATTCCTAAGGGACCAGACTGCTGAGGTCATCGGTCCCTAGTCTTACACACTACTTAAGCTAACTTAAACTAACTTGTGCTAAGACCAACGCACACATCCACGCCAGGGGGAGGACTCTAACCTCAGGCGGGAGGGACCGTGCTGTTCGTGACATGGCGCCTCAAACCGAGCGGCCACTCTGTGTGGCTGCAGTTAATCAAACAGAGTTACAAAACCATGCAGTAAGAAACAAAATAGACTACGATGACATCGAAGAGATCTTACGACTAAGTCGACTGGAGAAGAAAGGAGTTCTTCAAACTGCACTAAGACTGGCAACAAGGCTGAATCACCCATCGGGCGACACTATATGATACCCCACGACTGAACAAAGAGACAGAATGATTCTACGAACCGAAACACTACCAATAGATAAACTCGAACTCTGTAATCTTTTACGTACATCATGTGAACGAAGAAATAAAGACCTTAACCTTGACAATGTCTACTAGGAGCCGGCCGGAGTGGCCGTGCAGTTCTGGGCGCTACAGTCTGGAGCCGAGCGATCGCTACGGTCGCAGGTTCGAATCCTGCCTCGGGCATGGATGTGTGTGATGTCCTTATGTTACTTAGGTTTAATTAGTTCTAAGTTCTAGGCGACTGATGGCCTCAGAAGTTAAGTCGCATAGTGCTCGGAACCATTTGAACCTGGTAAGGACGCATGGACGCGTGTACCTCGATTACTTGCAGAGCGAGCGTAAGCTCTTTGTTTCTACTAAATTTCCATAGTGAAAGTCTCGCAGCTAAACTGTACGGGTAACACGACGGTGGCCGAAGAGCTTGGCAGGCTGGTGAACGACGTACGCGCGGACATATTGTGTCCGCAAGAACCGTACATACGAGATGGAAGAATTCGAGGCCTTCCGAGGCAGTGCTTGCAAATCGCAGGCAGAAAAAAGGCCAAGGCTGCAATAATTGTAGTAAACAATAACATTACAGTAACACAAATTACGCAATTATGCACACAGTATACGGTTACAGTCGAAATAACTTTAGGCAGGGAAACATGGATCATCTCGTTGATCTACGGCCAGTGCTTATTTGATACAGAGTCTTTTGCAGAACTAATAAAAGATATTGCACGATTTGCACTTATCTTAACAGACACAAATGCTGGATCAATCCTCTGGCACTCTGACAGAACGGTCGCCAGAGGACAAATAACAGCCGACATTATAAACGAATGTAACCTCTTAGTTTCAAACAAACCAGGCCAGCAGCCAACTTACCACGGAAATAATGGAGTAGGCAGCAACACAGACATTTCTCCGGCAAACAGCGCATCACTAATTGAGGTAGCGAACTGGCAGGTGCTCGATAAGTGAATACACAGTCTTAATAACGCAATAATAATATACACTAAAACAAACGCTGACACAAACACAGA
The DNA here is from genome assembly GCF_021461395.2 of Schistocerca americana. Lineage (NCBI taxonomy): Eukaryota > Metazoa > Arthropoda > Insecta > Orthoptera > Acrididae > Schistocerca > Schistocerca americana. The sequence continues at coordinate 803,611,165 of NC_060119.1, forward strand.
CACATTACAACACCCGAGGCTGCTGCTACGCAAAGCAAACTGGCAAAAACTAAGACAAGTGACTGAAGTGTTCCGTCTATGCGGCACAGTTCTTACAGACGTCTTACAGAGGGCGCAACCTACAGCAGTAACTGCTGCACGCGACGCACCCAAAGAAAGGGCACCATTGTCAACACTATTAACAAGACTAAGAAAAGATGCTCGTGATAAACGACGATATTACCAAAAATCAAAGTCAGCACAGGAAAGAGAAATTATATTTCAACATTATCGTGACGCTAAAACACGATACAAAGAGACGAAGTACATAAGAACAGGAAAGACCACTGGGACACATATGTTAGGACAAACTTACAGAACAACATCTGGGGAGAGCCGTTTAAACTGCAGACTGATCGTATAAAGACTCCTACAGTATTATTAACACTGAGGAAACCAGATGGCACTACCAAAAGATGCTGGAGATGCACAGGACAGCATCTCCTCAACAAATACTTCCTGACGATGACCACACTCAGGACAACCAACTGCACACGGCCCTTCACAGACTACTTTACGGCAAACACGAAAACGAAGGTATCACCATCCCTTTGTTCACGAGAAAGTTGCACTGTAAATGCACAAAATAAAGAACAAAAAGGCTCCAAGCCCTGATGGTATCCACCCTGAAACCATCAAACAAGCTGCTCCATTTATCGTACCATACTTGACAGACTTGCTGAAACACGCTCTATCAGAAGGCCGAATACAGAATATATGGAAGAAGGCAAATGCAGTTATAATCAAGAAAGTGGAGGACAAAGACCCGACTGACCCTAAGACATACTGACCAATATGCCTCATTAACAATCTAGACAAGGTACAGGAGAGATTGCTGTGCGACAGGCTTCAGTCTCACTGGCAGCTCTTAGGCCTTTGCCCACATCAGTTTGGTTTTCGACCGCATAAATCCATCGACGACGCAGCAAACAGGGCCACAGAAATTACACAGACAGTATATGACAAATACAAAGTAGTAATCCTAATTGACATAGCTCGTGCTTTCGACAACCTTTGGTGGCCGGCTTTATTTGCTAGACTTAGAGAAATAAATGTGCACAGGCTCTATACAACAGCCTTAGAGATTATTGTAAAAACAGGATAGTGGAATGGAAAACTGGTCGCCAAAAGGTTATAATGAGGGTAAGAAAGGGTTGTCCGAAAGGATCCATTTGCTGACCGATTTTCTGGGACATAGCCATAGAACCACTGCTGAATGCACTAGAAGACAACTACCTGACTAACGGGGTAATTGCGTTCACCTTATGGTCATGGTATCTGCAAACTCCACGTCCTAATTAGAGACTAAAGCCACGCGGCTCTTTGCGTTCGGCGGTGAATAGTGTACGAACAACAAACTCACAATAGCAGCAAACAAAATTTTTTACCTACTTCTAAGAGGCTCGCTGAAAAGAAATCCAATTATAAAGTTAAACAACACATCTATAAAAAGGAAAGCTGTGACAAGATACCTTGGCATATATATATTGACGAACATTTACACTTCAACTAACATGCCAGACTGACAGTTAACAAAGCGACGAAACTGATGCATAAACTTGCAAGACTGAACGCAGACTACCGCTTCAGACAGTGGGGACATATTACACAGCACTCTTTGAGTCAATAACTTGTTTTGCGGCTAGCGCTTGGGCACATTGATTATGCTTTGGTACGCATAAAACCATTTTGAGTCGCGGCCAGTGAAGTGATCTACTCAGAATTTCGGGGGCTTTCCGCACGACCTCGATTGAGGCACTGTGCGTGGTACTGGAAGTTTTCCCTACAGACATTACAATTCGCCACAGGGCAGCTGCATACTGGCTGAAGAGGGGAGGACGCGACAAAATAAGAGAAATAGCTGGAGAACAAGACATAACCGACCGACGGAAATTAAATAAGCGGAGAATTGATACATGGCAGACAGAATGGGACACAACTGTTAAAGGAAGACGAGTCTGCACTTTCTTCCCCAGTATACAAGAGCGGGTGAGTTTCAAGTACATAGAAGGTGTGTTCAAAAAGTAAGGTGACTTCATATTTTTATGAAAAAATATTTGTTTATTCATCTATATTCATTGTCCCCTTCAAAGTAATCTCCCTCAGATACAGTACACTTGTGTCAACGCTTCTTTCAATCCTTAAAGCACTTCTCTTAAGTACTTTTTCGTACAGTCTTGAGTAGGCTACATCCAGCGATGCAGTTTTTATTTTCCCAATGTTTGAAAATTTTCGTCTTTTCATAGGTCTCTTCAGTTTTGGGAACAGGAAAAAATCGCATGGGGCCAAATCCGGTGAATATGGTGGCTGAGACATGATTGTCATGTTGATTTGGACAAAAAATCTCTCACAAACAACGATGATTGAGCAGATGCATTGTTGTGACGCAAAACTCCACAATTCCGGACGTTTTTTGAGTCTTGCTCCTCACAAACGGCGCGTAACGTCAAGGCAATAACCCTTAGTGACCGTACGACCTTGAGGCAAAAATTCATGATGCACCACGCCACGGTAATTGGAAAAACAAAAAAACGGTGAGCAGAACTTTGACATCTGATTGAACTTGGCGTGCTTTTTTCGGTCTTGGCTCTCGGGGATGCTACCATTGGGACGACTGGGTTTTGGTTTCGACGTCATAACCGTAAACCCATACTTCGTGACCAGCTATGACCATTTTGAGCAAATCAGGATCATCACTGACGTCATTAAAGAGCTCCTGAGCGATGCTCATTCAACGGTTCTTCTGATCAAAATTGAGAAGTTTTGGAACAAACTTTGCTTACACACGTCTCACGCCCAAAATATCTAAAAATTGCATGACACGAGCCGACCGATATGACAACGTCTTCAGCAACTTCATTCGACGATTTTCCAAAACAATTTCCTTCACAGCTTCGACGTTATCATCTGTTGTTGATGTGCTGGGGCGTCCAGACATAGGTTCGTCATTGGCATCTTCTCGGCCATCTTGAAAGAGCTTGTACCACCTGAAAACATTTATTTTTTACTTAGAGCAGACTCACCGTATGCCACTGTCAACATTTCAAGTGTTTTAGAGCACTTGACTCCATTTTTCACACAAAATTTGATGCAATTTCTTTGATCCATTTTTTATAATGATCTAAAATCACCGAGAACACTAAGACACGTCTAAGCTTTCTACCTGTCAAAAGCAAGCGAAGTATGCTATACACTTGAAACTGTGAAAATATGTTCGGGACATGTGTACCAACATAAAAAATCGATAATCGAATGTAGGTTGCTCACGCAATTTTAAAAGTCACTTTACTTTTTGAACAGCCGTCGTGAATCAAACACGTGGGATGGCGCACTTTCTCACGAACCATGACCTGTATGCTGTGCATCTCTTGGCCTAAACCAGACTTACGTTTGTGCCTTTGGTGACAATGGCACGCCTGAACACATATAGTACTCGTCTGCGATGCCATAGGACACATAAGACCGAGTTTAGGAAACCAAGACAGAGGACAGTTATGACTGGAACTCTATAAACAACATCGCAGATGAAGTATCGCGAGCACTATACGCTACATAAAAACAGGAGAGACCGTACTCAAGTATAAGACAGTACACAGTAAACGGCACAGACACAAGCACAGATACGGAATCGGATGCTTCATCACACACAGGAAGTGAAGACGAGGCAAACATACTAATATAGCAAATGCAAGCGAAGGTTCTACAACACTACGTCGAATTAATCTGAAAAAAACCCTCTCTATGCAAGCTGTTTGCTATAACATTTTATACCATGTCACACTATCTGAAGATGTGACATTTCTTTTTCTTTCGATGCATCAGGTGTGACTGGCTCGAAGTCTTACCGAGCCCTTGCACCTGTTGCAGCTATCTATGACATTTAAATCAGCTCCCAATCTCCATTGTTGCCTTAAGTTCGGAAACACATTGTAACATAACAAATCAATACATTAAATTAAGTATTACCACTGTCAAGGCAACACATTTTTAACAGACATAATCATACATGCAAAAGATACAAAGGGAAGAACTGTCACATCATTGCTAAGTCAATTTTCCATCTGTTGTTTCTTCCATTAAATACACTTTTAAATTAAAATTAAAATACATCGATAATGTGTCTCATTAGTCTCATTATCTAAGTTAGCAATAATTTTAAACAGAATTGCTTATATTCGTTTATTTGTTTTTTAATATACACTCCTGGAAATTGAAATAAGAACACCGTGAATTCATTGTCCCAGGAAGGGGAAACTTTATTGACACATTCCTGGGGTCAGATACATCACATGATCACACTGACAGAACCACAGGCACATAGACACAGGCAACAGAGCATGCACAATGTCGGCACTAGTACAGTGTATATCCACCTTTCGCAGCAATGCAGGCTGCTATTCTCCCATGGAGACGATCGTAGAGATGCTGGATGTAGTCCTGTGGAACGGCTTGCCATGCCATTTCCACCTGGCGCCTCAGTTGGACCAGCGTTCGTGCTGGACGTGCAGACCGCGTGAGACGACGCTTCATCCAGTCCCAAACATGCTCAATGGGGGACAGATCCGGAGATCTTGCTGGCCAGGGTAGTTGACTTACACCTTCTAGAGCACGTTGGGTGGCACGGGATACATGCAGACGTGCACTGTCCTGTTGGAACAGCAAGTTCCCTTGCCAGTCTAGGAATGGTAGAACGATGGGTTCGATGACGGTTTGGATGTACCGTGCACTATTCAGTGTCCCCTCGACGATCACCAGTGGTGTACGGCCAGTGTAGGAGATCGCTCCCCACACCATGATGCCGGGTGTTGGCCCTGTGTGCCTCGGTCGTATGCAGTCCTGATTGTGGCGCTCACCTGCACGGCGCCAAACACGCATACGACCATCATTGGCACCAAGGCAGAAGCGGCTCTCATCGCTGAAGACGACACGTCTCCATTCGTCCCTCCATTCACGCCTGTCGCGACACCACTGGAGGCGGGCTGCACGATCTTGGGGCGTGAGCGGAAGACGGCCTAACGGTGTGCGGGACCGTAGCCCAGCTTCGTGAAGACGGTTGCGAATACCCCAGGAGCAACAGTGTCCCTAATTTGCTGGGAAGTGGCAGTGCGGTCCCCCACGGCACTGCGTAGGATCCTACGGTCTTGGCGTGCATCCGTGCGTCGCTGCGGTCCGGTCCCAGGTCGACGGGCACGTGCACCTTCCGCCGACCACTGGCGACAACATCGATGTACTGTGGAGACCTCACGCCCCACGTGTTGAGCAATTCGGCGGTACGTCGACCCGGCCTCCCGCATTCCCACTATACGCCCCCGCTCAAAGTCCGTCAACTGCACATACGGTTCACGTCCACGCTGTCGCGGCATGCTACCAGTGTTAAAGACTGCGATGGAGCTCCGTATGCCACGGCAAACTGGCTGACACTGACGGCGGCGGTGCACAAATGCTGCGCAGCTAGCGCCATTCGACGGCCAACACCGCGGTTCCTGGTGTGTCCGCTGTGCCGTGCGTGTGATCATTGCTTGTACAGCCCTCTCGCAGTGTCCGGAGCAAGTATGGTGGGTCTGACACACCGGTGTCAATGTGTTCTTTTTTCCATTTCCAGGAGTGTATTTATTGTAAAATTTTCAACAACAAAAAAGAAGTGTACTAGTAGTAAACCTGAAGTTGTATGACAGAACATGGAAAATCACACAATGTACGACCTGCGATGTAATAACAGGTAACAGGTCTTTACGTAAGAAATAAATAAAATGAAAATAAAAATGAATAAATACTCGGTCGAAAGAAAGATTTAAAAAAAGGAAGACTTAAGTCGGTGCACTTCTGTGAGGTGCTGCGTTGTTGGTTTAGATTAGATTAGATTAGATTTACGTTCATTCCAATTGATCCGTAGTGAGGAGGAAACAACAACACATGACAAATATTTACAAGAAAAACAAATAAGCTAATGTACCATTCCACAGGTCCCAAGTGGAATGATCGTCATTTTTTAATGAAAACTATATGAAAGAGTCATTTTACAAATACTAATGCACTGAATTTAAAATAAAAAAGTTTTTTTATATATTTATAAGTTAATAAACGTGTAATGCAGTGAACACATTACTGCACTGAAATGGTGCAGAAGTTAGATTGTACTTACACACACACACACACACATGCATATTTACAATGAAAACATTACTGCACTGAAATTGTGCAGAAGTTATATATATACACATACACATAAACATACACACACAAATCAGTTGGTTTTACTGAGAAATTCATCAATGAAGTAGAAGGAATTGGCCACCAATAAATCCTTTAGGCTTCTCTTAAACTGAATTTAATTGGTTGTTAAGCTTTTTATGGCTGCTGGGAAGTTATTGAAAATATGTGTTCCTGAATAATGCACACCTTTTTGTGCAAGGCTAAGTGATTTAAATCCTTGTGAAGATTATTCTTATTTGTAGTATTGATTCCATGAATTGAGCTGTTGGTTTGAATATATTGGGAAGCAGTAGTTAGTATCCCCAGTTCCCTAAACAGGTTTTTGCAAGATGTTCTTGAGTTCACACCACATATAACTCTTACTGCACGTTTTTGTGCCAGGAAAACTTTAGCTTGGCTTGATGAATTGCCCCAAAAACAATCCCATATGACATTATGGAATGAAAGTAAGCACAGTATGCCAGCTTTTTCATTTTTATATCTCCTATGTCTGACACAATTCGCATTGCAAATAGAGATTCGTTACGACGCTTCAGCAGTTCTGTGGTGTGCTCCTCCAAGTTGAATTTATTATCATGCTGTAATCCAAGTGGTCACGTTGGGGATGGACTGAGAATTTCCAGACGGGGTATTCGCACAGGTGAGCGTCGGCCCGGCCTGAGTGGCTGGTTGGCTGCAGCTGGCGGCGGCCAGAGGGCGCTGTGTGGGCGGAGAGGCGTAACTCTGCCGCAGGGCGCCATCCGTCAGCTGCGACGTGGCAGCCAGCCCGCCTGACAAATCGCTTTCTCCGGCGGGCAGAGCGCCTCGGTGCGCCGCCCACCTACACGTACAGACGCTGACGTAAGGAGTGAGGAACGACGGACCGTAGCAGAATGAAGCATTTAGCCACCAAAGTAATTAAGGGGCGGACGTTCATGAAACTGACCGAAAATGCCAATTTTCAATTTATTTATTAATAGAACTCATGAACAAATGTGTGACGTGACACGCCCGTCACGCCCACTTTTTGAAACAGTACTGCAATACTAGTTCGGTGACAAAGATTCCGTGGGTTACTTTCAAGCAAACTTGCACGGGATACAGCTACACTACTGGCCATTAAAATTGCTACACCAAGAAGAAATGCAGCTGATACACGGATATTCATTGAATAAATATATTGTACTAGAACTGACATGTGATTACATTTTCAAGCAATTTGGATGCGTAGATCCTGAGAAATCAGTACCCAGAACAACCACCTGTGGCCGTAATAACGGCCTTGATACGCCTGGCCATTGAGTCAAACAGAGCTTGGAGGCGTGTACAGGTACAGCTGCCCATGCAGCTTCAACACGATGCCACAGTTCATCAAGAGTCGTGACTGGCGTATTGTGACGAGCCAATTGCTCGGCCACCATTAACCAGACGTTTTCAATTGGTGAGAGATCTGGAGAATGTGCTGATCAGGGCAGCAGTCGAACATTTTCTGTATCCTGAAAGGACCGTATAGGACCTGCAACATGCGGTCGCGCATTATCCTGCTGAAATGCAGGGTTTCGCAGGGATCGAATGGAGGGTAGAGCCAGGGGTCGTAACACATCTGAAATGTAACGTCCACTGTTCAAAGTGCCGTCAATGCGAACAAGAGATGACCCAGACGTGTAACCAATGGCACCCCATACCATCACGCCGGCTGATATGCCAGTATGGTGATGACGAATACACGCTTCCAATGTGCGTTCACCGCGATGTCGCCAAACACGAATGCGACATCATGATGCTGTAAACAGAACCTGGATTCATCCGAAAAAATGACGTTTTGCCATTCGTGCACCCAGGTTCGTCGTTGAGTACACCATTGTAGGCACTCATGTCTGTGATCTCCAAGCTGATAGTCCATGCTGCTGCAAACGTCGTCGAACTGTTCGTGCAGATGGTTGTTGTCTTACAAACGTCCCCATTTGTTGACTCATGGATCGAAACGTGGCTCCACGATCCGTTACAGCCATGCGGATAAGATGCCTGCGCCGGCCGAAGTGGCCGTGCGGTTAAAGGCGCTGCAGTCTGGAACCGCAAGACCGCTACGGTCGCAGGTTCGTATCCTGCCTCGGGCATGGATGTTTGTGATGTCCTTAGGTTAGTTAGGTTTAACTAGTTCTAAGTTCTAGGGGACTAATGACCTCAGCAGTTGAGTCCCATAGTGCTCAGAGCCATTTGCACCATTTGATAAGATGCCTGTCATCTCGACTGCTAGTGATTCGAGGCCGTTGGGATCCAGCACGGCGTTCCGTATTACCCTCCTGAACCCACCGATTCCATATTCTGCTAACAGTCATTGGATCTCGACCAACGTGAGCAGCAATGTCGCGATACTATAAACCGCAATCGCGATAGGCTACAATTCGACCTTTATCAAAGTCACAAACTTGATGGTACGCATTTCTCCTCCTTACATGAGGCATCACAACAACGTTTCACCAGGCAACGCCGGTCAACTGCTGCTTGTGTATGAGAAATCGGTTGGAAACGTTCCTCATGTCAGCACGTTGTAGGTGTCGCCACCGGCGCCAACCTTGTGTGAATGCTCTGAAAAGCTAATCATTTGCATATCACAGCATCTTCTTCCAGTCGGTTAAATTTCGCGTCTGTAGCACGTCATCTTCGTGGTGTAGCAATTTTAATGGTCAGTAGTGTAGAAGGCCGTGATATACAGGCTGAACATTAACGAAATCGAGAAACTGCAAAGAAGGTTTCCTAACCGGAAACGAAGGAAGGAAGACCCTACGAATATGTGTCCGGCAGCAGATCGTCCAGGAACACAGTATAGAGCTGTATCGCATCCCCGTCACAACAGGTGTTCAAAGTGGCCGCCACGGGATGCAATGCACGCGTTCACACTTCGCACCATGGATTGGCGCACTCCTTCGCACTATCCAGTCTCTCTCCGAATAGCGCCATGGGCGTCGTGATCATGCTGTTGAAGGGTCAGGAACTGGTATAGCATACACAGCGCTTTTAAGATGCCCCCAGACGTAGAAGTTCAGGGCGTTTAAGTGCGGTCATCTAGCAGCCCATGGGTCTCCGCTTCCCGTCCAACGTTCGGGGAAGATGTTGTTGTCGATGAACTGTAATGCGGAAGTGGGGTGGTTATCCGTCATGCAGAGCATAACCTGTATTGCCAAAGGCATATGGTCAAGCAGCCCCGGCAGAGTACCACGCAGGAAATCCAAGTATGTTCCTCAGTGGAGGCGTTGTGACGCAGTAATCGATCCATGTATGTGGTCGCCAAGAATCTCTGCCCACACACTAATGCTGTCTCGATACTGATGAGACGCCTCAACCATTCCCCGAGGATTGTCTGTGGCCCATAGATGACAATTATGCAGATTGATGATGCCAGTTCTGGTAAAGGTAGCTTCGTAGCTAAAGAGGATTGATGACAGAAATACGTTAACTGTGATTGCCTGATGCAAAAACCATCGACTAAATTCTCCCAGTGAAGGAAAATCCTCTTCTGGTAACCGTCACACTCGCTGCGGGTGCTACGGATAGCAGGGTTGTCATGCAGGATACATACAATCGTACTTTGGCTTACACCATGTTGGCGGGCCACTTGCCTGGAGCTTGTACTAGGATTCGTCTCAGTTTCCTGTGGAACCTGGTCCTCTAAATCTGGTGTATGCACAAACGCCGCCTCTCTGCACTTTCGTCTGTCTGTAAGGATCCATGATCACACAAACGCCCAAAAAGAGCTTGAAATGTTGTGTGATGTGGTGTCTGAGAGGGTACTTGTTTTTGTATAGACCTTTTGTCTCTCGACGCTTCCATCTGCTTGGATGTGTAGCAAACACCATCTGGGCTTGTTTTCTGACATGAATACCAGACCATTCTACCGCTTACGTACGCTGCGTCAACCACATAGCCTGCAACACACAAGGAATACACGGAACGTGGTCCGAGGAACTTTCATTCGTCAGCGCAATATACCATGGCAACGATGCATATCCGGACCCATGTTCATAGACCTTTTTTCCTGTTTCCAGTCAGGAATCCGTCCTTGCAGTTTGTCGCTTGGATTAATGTTCGCCCCGTATACTCTTTGGTTTTGTAAATCACCTCTGAGTATTCCGTGTCTTAGAAACAATAACAACACAGTTGCTTTGTATATGAACAAGCAGTTCTTGTTCTGTCTTGTGCTACTGACTGAGATTTGGCAAGTGAGGATTATGGGAAGGCTATCAGACAGAACATATTCAGTGTAAGCGACATGAAAGTGCAGTATGGGATAGATTTTCCCATATGGTGTCGACAGATGAACATCCAGTTCATCATCTGTACCACATTAGGTAGTGTAAATATCTAGAGGATCACAGGGATAGCAAGACCTAATTTCACGAAGTCTGTTAACGGCCAGACACAGAATCCAGATGAGTCTGTCAACTCACTCATATGGAATAGAAGCCGTAAAAGCACATTTTCCTCTTCTACAGTTGTCGGTATTGCAGCTTATGCTACACTTTATGCATTTAATCACGGGAACGTCTACGATAATGGACGTATTAAAGAGAATGGACTTTAAGCCAGGAAATGTCACTTATGACATCTTGAGAAAAATAAATTTACAGTGCCTCTCTGCGGCAGAAAAGTTAGTTCAGGAACTGATGAAAGTAAGAAGGAAGAAAACAATAAACCGGGACATAAGCCTTGAAGAGAAAGAGGACCCTGAGTACAAATCTTGAGCCATCTGAAGGGATGACGTAAGAAAAAACGTTAGGTTGAACTTTAAATTCATTTTCTGAAAATTAAGTTTTTTGACGTTTATATACCTTTTTCTCAGCATCTATGCAGGCGAGAATTATGAAATTTTGTGTACTTATTCCTAAAAACTCAATAAATGTTGTCTTAAGAGTAAATTTTGTAATTCTGATTGTAAGCTGAGGTACGGGACAAAGTGCTTGAAATTTTGAATGAATATATTATATTATAATTACAGAATTATAATTAAAAATTATTAAAATTCCCTTATTCGATATATTCAAAAGACCTAATGGGAGAAGCTTTCTAGTTCAGAAGATTTAACAGAGAAAAATTTTGCGGAAACCACTTTAATAGTTTCTGAGGAAAGGATATGCAAATGTTATTTTTTGAAAATAAAATTTTTAGATTCCTCAAAAAGCTTAAATATATGTAATACGAGAAGCTTAACTGTAAATATGTTAATTTCATGTAAAGCATGGTACAAAATTTCATTGCTGTGTCTTCATAACTGTGGATTTGGGGTTGGGTTGTTTTGGGGGAAGAGACCAAACAGTGAGGTCATCGGTCTCATCGGGTTAGGGAAGGAAGTCGGCCGCGCCCTTTCAAAGGAACCATCCCGGCATTTGCCTGGAGCGATTTAGGGAAATCACGGAAAACCTAACTGTGGATTTGATGCAACATTTAAATAATGCGGTGTTTTTCATGAACGTATTCCATAAGTGTTTTCACCATGGCTATCCAGAGAAAGCCTCCTTTAGGCTGTAAATAATATATTGGACAACACTACTAGCAATAAAAATTACTACTCTACGGCGGGTAGCAGATAACGAAATATACTTTTCGAGGGTATGCAGTATTGGAGGAAGAATACACGATTGCATTTGTAAGTTATTTAGATCCACACAGAGCAAAATTTAGTACACGGTCTGCCACGGTGGTTCTAAACTGGGTCAGTATCATGTCAAAATGAGTTTGGATGACAGATACGGTTGCGTCATTCCACTGCGCTTCAACTCTATGCGGATTTGATAAATCGTAGTGGCCGGCGGGTGACGGTGTGACAGACTCTCGGCAAACCCTGACCAGATGTCTTCAGTGGGTGAGGGAACGAAGTTGTAACAGCAACAGTCGGACACATTCTATCGACAGTAGGACAACACGGGAGCATGCAGTCTAGCGTTATCTTGTTGAAAAGTAAAGGCGTGGAGTCAGTGTAAATAACTCACAGCAGTTAAAGGCCTTAACACGTCTGAAATGTAACGCCCGCTGTACCTAAAAGGGAACAAGTCTGAAAACGTGACGTGGTTCCACTGTGTCCAATAGTGCACGTCAGCGCGCTTCTCTTTCTTGCCACGTAGAGAGAAGCCGCAACAATGGTCTGTGTGCTGACAGTCTTTAGTGCTCCAGACGTCGTCGCACTGTCCGTTTGGGTACTTGCTTTGCTGCGGAAAAGCCTGTTTCCTGAATCAAGGTACGATATGTGGCTCTACGATCCTGGACGGTGCACGAACAATACGGCTGTCCTCTAGGGATGTAGTCGCTTCGTGCGGCTGAGAACCTGCATCGCATTGCGTTTTGCTTTCCTAAAGCCATTAATTCCGTAATCGCACGACAGCCGTTTGTCTCTGACCACTGTGAGCAGGAATATGGTGGAACGATAATCTAGGGTTTCGATAGACCAGAATACTACCGCTGTTGCGGTCGTATTCGGGTGTCCTTCCTCCACTGCCGGTGCCGTTATAAACAGAGCGACGGATGGGCCCTCGACGGGTCAAGCACCACCGGACAGCGATCGCCCAACTTCTGCGTGGCCGAGACGGCTGCCTGGACAGCGAGCGTATTGCCGACCGTCTTCCGTGGTATTGCTCACTCGACTGACGCTGCGTGAAGTTGCTCGACGACGTTTATCTGTGAATAGTGGCAAGATGTTCATTTTGCGGAGGAAGAAAGTAGTTTCCTGTATCAGCGCCCTCTGTGGCAGCTGACATAACTATTGACAGAAGGAGAGGACTATTTGTAAGTCTTGTGTCGGAAGACTAATAAGATTCCTTTTATGCGCGTCCTCTACGTGGCGACTGATGGGAACTATGTGGCACCAAACCGTATCCTTCCTTGCTGGTGACGCCGTCTGTGATTCCAGATGTGCTGTGTGTGATGAGGGACATAGCACTAAATTAAAAAGTAAAATAAAATAAAATCTGTCAGAAATATGTTGTATTTACATGATAGTCACTAGGTAAGCACCATTTATATTTAACAATTTGTCGTATCTCTTAACGAGTTGACAAGTACCGTACCGTTTGCTTGAAATTCTGACACCTGAGACTGCAGCCAGCCCGTGAGTATTATATTCAGTTTCTTCATCAGTGGGGGCCTAACCACTTTTCACGCATATTAACGAGGTCTAAATCACGTGGAACCAAGTCCAGACTGTACGGCAAAAGTTCACAGACGACTTTCCTTCGTCAATTTTCTGCGCCAGTTCTTTGCTGCCCCAAGCAGTCTCAATCGGTCCTACGCTGCAATTGCACATTCAGCCCACAATGACGAAGCCAATACGACGGGAAATTCGGCGAGCAGGAGGACAGAATGAGGGAGATGAGTAACAAAACTGGAAAGCAAGAACAGCCAAGATTCATTCGGAAAATCACAGAGCAATGTGAGCAGACAGAGATCAATCGGTTGGGCAGTGAGACACTGAAGAGACAGTGACGAGATGTTAGAGTGAAAAAAGACGCTAATGAGATGGTATGCAGGTAATCAGAAGAATCAGAACAGACAGTGAATTTGCCTTTTGGAGGCAAGCCATACATCGAGTCACATCACCACATTCACCCCGATGCCTATCGTCACTTTGTGACACACTCGTTTCGCTCTGCATGTTGAATAGATTTACCTTGCTATCCCATGAACGAATCTTTAAACATCTGACTGCTTTTCCTTGCGCGACCTCAGCCCCGAAATATTACAGTAGCGCTGTTTCTGCGAGATAATCATCGCTGGCAATACTTGCGCAGAGAGTGAGCCCAGGAACACAACGTCGGCTACCAAGCGTGCTGTACCCTAAGTCAAGCATCCACCAGGAAGGAACCAGTCAGGCCACCCATTGTGTCGATCTAAAGTCACAAAACACAGCAGATGAAAGTTGCTGGTTGTCAGTCCAGCACCACATAGAGAACACAGGGTGATTAATGCATCGCAACGACATCACCTCTGCCACACACACCTTCATTCAAGATGAACCCCAATGATTGGTAGGATGAGACCACTCATGCCCTGACCCGTACCTGACCAATTAATAAGTCATGCCCATGCCCAGTCAAGTTGGCCTGGAGATTTATATTGATACTGATGATGTAATAATAAATATGAGAGTGAGTCAAACGAAAACCTCAAATTTGTAATAACAAATCGATATTTCGCGCCGTTATCCTGTAAGTTGGTAAGCGTGCTACAAACAGCGTGCAGAATGTCCTATAGGTGGCAGCATACTGCAGATGCACACATACCGTCGCAGTAACAGTATAAAGATGGCCGCCCCACTTTCGACTTGCACCAGGGAACAACAGCGTTCTGTTATTCGGTTTTTGCGTAGTGAAGATGTGAAACCTATTGAAATTCATCGACGAATGAAGGTTTAGTGCGGTGATGCATGTTTGTCACAGCAGCAAGCCTACGAATGGAGTAGGAAGTTCGCAAATGGTGTGACTTCAGTGGAGGATGCTCTTCGTCCAGGTCAGGCACAACAAGTTGTGACTCCACAGGACATTGCAGCAGTTGAAGCCATAGTGAAGGAAAACCGCCGAGTGACACTGAATTACATCGCAGCATGTTTACGGATTAGTCATGAGCCAGCACACCACACTGTGCATGAAGAGCTCCAGTTTCACAAACTGTCTGCAAGATGGTTGCCACGGCAGCTGACTCCTGAAATGAGAGAACGACGTGTTGATGCTTGTGAAGAACTTCTTCGGCGCTTTGAACGAGAAGGTGATGGCTTCCTTGCAAGAATCGTTACTGGGGACGAAACCTGGGTTCACTTCCACCAACCGGAAACGAAGAGAGCGAGCAAGGAATGGCGCCATTCCTCATCGCCAAAACCAAAGAAGTTTAGAACAAAACCATCAGCAGGGAAGGTTATGTTGACTCTCTTTTGGGTAGAAAAAGGCGTCATTTTGAAGCATTACGTGCCTAGAGGGACCACTGTCACCAGTGCATCGTACACAGATCTCGTAAAAAATCATCTGCGGCCTGCAATCAAATCAAAGCAACGTAGATTGCTGTCAGCAGGTGTCCTTTTGCAGCATGATAATGCAAGGCCCTACACTGCCCGTACAACAGTTGCAACAATCATAGACCTGCATTTTGATTGTCTTCCTCTTCCACCATAGTCACCAGACCTTGCCCCAAGTGATTTCCATGTGTCTGGACCTCTCAAAGACGCAATGGGAGGAAAGAAGTTCCGTTCTGACGAAGAGGTACGCCACGTGGTATATGAGTGGTTGTGCGGACTACCAAAAGAATTTTTTTCTAAAGAAATTTATGCACTTTGTAAGCGCTGGAGGACTTTCATTGAGCGTGGGAGAGATTATCTTGAAAAGTGACACAGCTTTGTACCGTTTCAGCACAATAAATAATATTTAAAAAGTATTTAAGGTTTTCATTTGACTCACCCTCGTAAAATATAAAAATAAATAAAAATAGATAAATTAGAAGCACAAAAAAGGCGAATTACAAGGAAAATATTAGGACCACAATGCACAACAGAAGGTAGGAAATTATGAAGTAATGCTGAAATGTTCCAAAATACAGAAAATATTTCAAACCTAATGAGGAAAAGAAGACTAATTTTTTTGTACATCTATTTAGAATGCAAAAACATGTTCAAATGTGTGGGAAATCTTATGGGACTTACCTGATAAGGTCATCAGTCCCTAAGCTTACATACTACTTAACCTAAATTATCCTAAGGACAAACACACACACCCATGCCCGAGGGAGGACTCGAACCTCCGCCGGGACCAGC
The DNA here is from genome assembly GCF_021461395.2 of Schistocerca americana. Taxonomy (NCBI): domain Eukaryota; kingdom Metazoa; phylum Arthropoda; class Insecta; order Orthoptera; family Acrididae; genus Schistocerca; species Schistocerca americana. The sequence continues at coordinate 803,627,183 of NC_060119.1, forward strand.
CGCACAGAAAGCAAGACAGTAGATTAACTAATAACATTTTCAAATATTTGTGGGATCAGAAGTCCATAACAAGCTGGGTGAACGAAGTAAAAAAGGATTTAGAAAAAAAAAAGCTTTGTGTTGGACAGGGATTCGAACCCAGAATCTAATCAGATTGTTATCGAAGCACAATCAACTGTGCATATCGGATTTTCTCGGCAGTAGCCAGATGTTTTAACTGAAATGACGAGGCGAAACTTTAATTTTTTCCTTCCCAGGACTCCAACCCGACACCTATCGCTGTTATATTCTAGAGAAAACAAACGTTAAACATGGATTTGCTACACCAGCAGCGACATGTGAGCATGTTTGAACTAGAAATAATATGACGAAGAGTTCAGTGCTGACTGGGAATCGAACCCCACACATATCGTTGTTGACTGCACACAAAGAAACGTGAGCTACCGAAATTTTCTCCACCAGCATCCTTGAACTTACAGTTATTTTGCAAATAGTTCTGTGTCTCACTGGGAGTCAAAAACGTCAGATATCGTTAGTGTTGACAACAAATGAAAATAAATTAAAAATCAAAATTATTATCTACCAGCAGATAGGTGTTCTCATGCTAGAGCTTGATAATACATAATGAAAACTTTAGTGCTGGGCCAGGATTCGAACCCATTCACGCGCAATATGTGGAGATGTTGAAGAATCTGCAGTTTTGAACAAACAACAGATTGTAGTTGAGCTGCATTGTCACGAAGGGATCAAATTCCGCGTTAAGGGCGGCATGAGTTGCATTCCCAGTTCAGAACCAATTTTATCGACGTACAGAATCTCAAATAAGAGATGGAATAAGTGTCCTATCACCCTACATAGCGTTTGTTTCGTCACTAGAAATAAATAACTAGTATAAGAAAGGTTACTGGTTATACAGTTTCTACATGTCGCCACACCTGACTTTATTGTGGTTCAACCTAAAGTCTGCTTAGTAGAGAAGGAATATCATGATTAATGTGAATTTCAGACCACAATGCCATTACACCTTCTTCAGTTGGAGTAGCCAGAAAAGAATATGTCTCTCCCTATCAAAAATCATCAGCAGAAGCTGGAATCGTACCCACACCAGAAGCATATGAACCTATTATCAATCCAACAGACCACCGAATACTCTGCTCATAACGTCGTTGCGCCACACTGGATGAGAATTCTGACAGACAGGCTCCCTGTAATAGTTTGCAGCATGTTCAGTACATTCATTTACTTGATTGACCGAATCGCCATGAACTAGCTGCCTCAGTTACCCATTGCATACATTCGACTCTATTTTGTAATCATCGAAATAAAATCACGTAACTGCCACCTACACAGAACCGCCAACAGTGTAGGATGCAGAAATTTAAATAGGAAGTGTTCCTTTCCAATTGAGCTACTCCATTCCGCTACTTGTTTGTTGAAAACGTCCTGCAGTGCAAAAGAAAATCTGTAACTGTATGTGTCTCTCAGAAGTCTAGATCCGGTCATATGCGGAAGTTCTGGACGAATTGTTATTGACTTCTGGAGGCGCCATAGCTAAGTGTCAGCTAGTAGCGTAATGGTAAGCGTCGTGCACTGTATAGCCAAAATAGTCGCATGTGGAAAAATGGCTAACTTCTGCGACATTTTGTTCTTTTCAGGTTTAACAGACGACCAGGCAGCAGAATCATATCGAAGCTTTTGTATTATGTATGGGGAGAGCGAATTGTGCCAAAATACGTCAGAAAAGTATTTTCTACGTTAACTGCCGTGTGGTAGTGGAATTTTATTCTTCTTCTAACCTTGTTGGATAGCTTTAGCTCAGAACAAGTTTTCTACAAGCATGTAATCAATAAACTGTATGTGCATTCTCAGACTATTATAGATAATATCAGAGAATTCGCATATACCAAAAATGGCTCTTAGCACTATGGGACTTAACTTCTAAGGGTATGAGTCCCCTAGAACTTAGAACTACTTAAACCTAACCAACCTAAGGACATCACACACATCCATGCCCAAGGCAGGATTCGAACCTGCGACCGTAGCAGCAGCGCGGTTCCGGACCGAAGCGCCTTCGCATATATCGTTGATGATTAATTTCTCTCTCATGTTTACTATTGTTTTAACAATAATAAAGGAAACCTTACGAAAATTGTGCACTGTACTATAAAAAATGAAATAAAACTACCCATGATAACCTTACGACGAAAGTCTGTTTTAATAAAACTGAGTATCTCTACACAACTGTGCCTCTATTGGCACGAATTAGTAAAACACTACTCACTTAGATTTCGATTGAGTCTGTGCTTAATTGGTATGCTGTATCATACTCAAGAGGTATTTAAATGTGGCATTTCTGTGCTTAATTGGTATGCTGTATCATACTCAAGACGTATGTAAATGTGGCATTTCATAAATAAAGTTATGTATTCCTAGAAACCCAAAAGTTGCTTGTGAGCAGTTGAAAGAGGCGTTACCTGTAGTACAGCATTGTAAGTTTTTCACCATTGTACTATGTGCCGAAAGTATTTTCATGCTATTTCCTTATCAATGTTCGATCTGACTGCTTGTAGCTCTTTCACAGAAGCGATAAAAACGTTAATCTCAGCGAGACTGGAACGGCGAACCATAACAGGCGCTTCTCTACACGGTAGCACGTAATCACAGAGCTATGGAAGAGGTATGCATCTTGGTTTCCTCTTACGAGGCCAATAGGGACTAGAACTCGTAAACAGTTATTTAAAGGACGAGATTAGTTGCGATTTCCACGTGCCACGACTTTCCTGGGCCGAAAAACGTAAATTTACAATCCTTTGTTACACTTCAAGCGTTAATAACTCAGATTATTCAAAGGAAATGACAGGAAAATCAAGTGAACCTTAAGGCTTAGTTCCGTGCACACCAGGAAGTATCTCGTCAATCACAGAGTTGCCAAACATACCTTGCAGTGTTGCCAAATCTCAGTTACAGTACCAGCAGGAATAAGACGAACCGATGTGAGCCTACAGCGGGCTGGGAAGTGACCAAAGCTGGCGTCTCAAAGACGCAGCTGGTATGGCCTGGAATACGTAATGCATCTGACTCGCATTTCTGTAACTAGGTTTAGGGACTGGGACGTAGTTACTAATAATACTCAGAACTGACTGCAAACTAAGCATCACTTTTATTTTGTGTAAACATAACACACTAACTGCGCGTGAAGGAAAAATTTCTGTGATAGGGCTTGGTTATGCTATTCAACATACCGCTTTCTTTTCTTAAGGGCCGCGTGATACTGTTGTAAGGCGCGATCGAAAAGTTTCCGTTTGAAGCGCCTTGATACAACGTCTATGCAACGTAGCGCGACTCCGATGCGGTTATATAAGTACCAACATGTAGGTAAGATACTAGTGTGGCATTCGTGTCGTGTCTCTCCTACTTGCGTGCGGTAGGTACGGAAACGTGAACTATGACAAGGTTATTACCAAATGCGTCCGAATAGGACCAACGTGCTTGGCTGCCGAAGGACAAACACCGCTAGACATCCATCTGAGAAAGAATAATGTGTGTGGGGCAGCATGTCTGTCGAAAACCATCTCACCACAAGGGGTACTGTTACTTTATGGTAAAGTATATCCCCATATTGCAAGTGTGGCAAAGCACGGACATGCGTAGTGTAAGCAATCCCTTTAATAGGGCTGGTATATCTTCTAAGTGTATTGCCAGTAAAAGGCAGTCTTTGATTCGCCTTCTCTAGAATATTTACGTGGTGTTTCCAGTTTAAATGTGAAATGTGTGTGAAATCTTATGGGACTTAACTGCTAAGGTCATCAGTCCCTAAGCTTACACACTACTTAACCTAAAGTATCCTAAGGACAAACACACACACCCATGCCCGAGGGAGGACTCGAACCTCCGCCGGGATCAGCCGCACAGTCCATGACTGCAGCGCCTTAGACCGCTCGGCAAATCCCGCGCGGCTCCAGTTTAAGTTGTTCGTAAATGTAGTACCTAGTTATTTTGTTGAATCGAAGGCCTTTAGTTGGATTTAGTGGTAAATATGAATTTTTGCAGCCAAGATCGCGTGTTGAAATATTTTTATTCGCTCGGTGATCAGTTTCGATAGGTCTAGCTGTCATCGTCCTATCTACAGTATACCAGGAAAAGAACATTACTATGACAATCTGCATATTTGTAAACCAGTATACATTTTGAAACAGGCACATAATAAGCAGATCACATTATTTTACATACATTCCGAAAATAATATTAATGTACATGAATCGTACAACCATAACGTGAACACATTCCATTTATAAAACACAAGAGCCATATTGGCTGTTCAAATGCATAAAACAGAGTAATTACAAAGAATTACAAAGTACAAAGCACCAACAGTGTGCCCTGGAGTAGCGGCGGGCTCGTCCATGGAGCCGCTGTAGCTACAGCTCATCAGGAAAGACTGAACGGGCATGCGGAGGAAACGCCTATTGGTATTCACGTCTTGGTCAACAGATGGCGTAAGTGAACCATGAAGTCGATTGTAATATTCTTTGAAATACAACATTGTATTGACTGTACAACCACAATCATTTAAGACTATCGGGTTTAGTTGAATTGACAGCCTTCAGACTTGTGTGATTTATCCTCCAACCGAAATTTAACGGATATCTTTTAGTACTCATGTGGGTGACTTCACACTTTTAGTTCTTTACAGTCAGTTGCCACTTTTTGAACTATATAGACACCTTATCTAAATCATTCTGCAGTAGGTTTTTGATTATCTACATTTACTACACGATAAACAGCAGTATCATTTGCAAACAATGATAACTCTTTCAGTGAGATACTACGAACTGTGGACTTCCACGAATGTAGTCGTACACTTGTCTTACATAACCGTTGTCGACCGCAGGGCCGTATTCTGCCTGTTTATGTATTTGGCACTTCAGTGTGTAATACCATAGTTATAAGGCGGATACCACTTCGTAGTTTAAATCAGGCTAATGTCTCTCTAATGAAACGTGCACACGAAAGTGTTGAATCTCTACAGCTGAAGTAGCAGAAGCAATATATGCGAACTGTTTCGTGAGCAAATAACAGTACACCATAAGAATGGAAAATCTTGAGGGGAACACAACCGTCAGTACACGGGACCTGAAGGAAATTAATGTCCGACACAGTGACAACAGACATTTTCTATGCATCCGGCTTATTCACATTGCATAAGTGCACAGTGCGTTCGTGCGAAACATACACAATAACACGGTTCCTTCCGGTTAGTCATAACCAAGTAAACACACCGTCTACCCGTGACGGGAGATCCTTCACAGTGAGCGACAACTTCCTGCTTACTCACTGCACTCCTTCCAACTCGCCGTCGCTGTCACCACATTTCCGGACTGCGCTCGAGCAAATAAACCCTTGTTCTATCAGAGACGCCACAAGCACAGTCGATATGGAGTATGACCAACATGGAATAAAAGTTCGGATTTTTCCAACCTAGGATATAGTGCCGGCCACAGCACACTTGCGAGGAACGATGTCAAAAGCCATCTGCAAATCTAGAAATATGGAATTAATACGATAACTCTTTGGAAAACACTCATTATTTCCTTTGAATAAAGAGCTAGTTATGTTTCACACGAACGACATTTTCTGAATCTGTGCTGACTATGTCAACAGATCGTTTTCTTCGAGGTAATTCATAATGTTTGTATACGGTATACGTTCCAGAATTTTACTGAAAATCAGCCGGCCGAAGTGGCCGTGCGGTTAAAGGCGCTGCAGTCTGGAACCGCAAGACCGCTAGGGTCGCAGGTTCGAATCCTGCCTCGGGCATGGATGTTTGTGATGTCCTTAGGTTAGTTAGGTTTAACTAGTTCTAAGTTCTAGGGGACTAATGACCTCAGCAGTTGAGTCCCATAGTGCTCAGAGCCATCTGAGCCATACTGCAAATCGACATCAGTGATGTAGGTCTGTAATTCAAGGAAGTACTCCTCTTTCCTTTCTTGCGCATCTTTCCCGTTCTTAGGCACAGATCTTTCACCGAGCTAGTGGTTGTATATGATTACTAACATGGAGATACAGGGTGACAATTATCGAACTACAAGAAATAAATTTGTCATAACTTCTGAACGATTTGCTTTGGGACGCTCAAACTGCACTGTTGGCCGGGGGACATATGAGTATTAATATGCCCTGTATGGTTTGGTTTAGCGATAAAGCCCACTTTCATTTGAATTGGTTCGTCAATAAGAAAAATTGGCGCATTTGGTAGACTGAGAATCCGCAATTTGCAATGGAGAAGTATCTTCACCCTCAACGGGTGATTTTGTGGTGTGCAACGTCCAGTCGCGGAATAATCGGTGCGATATTCCTTGACGGCGCGGTGTCTACCGAACGGTTCGTGAAGGTTTTGGAAGATGGTTTCATCCCCAGTATCCAAAGTGACCCTGATTTCGACAAGATGTGGTTCATGCAAGACGGGGCTCGACCCCATCGAAAACAGGAGAGTGTTTGTTGTCCTGGAGGAGCACTTTGGGAGCCGTATTCTGGCTCTCGGGTACCCAGAGACCACTGGCATGGGCCTCGATTGGCCGCCATATTCTCCGGATCTGAACACAAGCGACTCCTTTTGTGGGGTTATATTAAAGACAAGGTGTACAGCAATAACCCCAAAACCATTGCTCAGCTGAAAACAGCCATTCAGGAGGTCATCGACAGCATCGATGTTCTGAAACTTCGTTATTCCTCTGCGCCACATCATCGCCATGATGGCAGGCATATAAAACATGTCATCACCTAAATCACAATACGTGTAGTGATGTTTACATTTTGAATAAAGTGTGTGCATGCCGTAGGGTTGTAACTAATTTCCGTTTTCTTATATATTTCAAAAATTGTCACCATATATTAGCATACTTTGAAAGGAACCTAATACGTATACACTCTGGACTAGAAGACTTGTCTTTGCCAAGTGATTTAAGTAAATTCGCTATACCGAGAATATCGACTGCTAAGTTTCTCATGTTTGCAGCTAATCTTCATTGGAATTCTAGAATATTTACCTCGCCTTCTCTGGTGCAGGAATTTCGCAAAACCGTGCTTAGTAAGACCGCTTTTGTGTCGCTGCCATCAGTAACATTGCTGTTGCTATCGAATACTGAAGGTAGTTATTGTATCTTGTCGCTGGTGCACTTTAGGTACGATCAGAATTTCTTTGCATTTTTTTCCCCAGATTTCAAGGCAGAGTGTCGTTGTGGAAATATTAAAAGCATCTAGCTATGATGAACGCGCTAAATTTATAGCTTCTGTAATACACTGCCCATCTTGGAGACTTTGTATTCTTTTAATCTTGGCGTGCTTTTATCGTTGTTTCTGCAGCTGTGTTCTGACCTGCCATGGGGATCAATTCCGTCTCTTGTTAATTTATTTGGTAGAAGTGTTTTAATTTGCTGTCGATACTACTCCAGTTAATTTACACCACACCTGGTTGACGCTTACATAGTCAATTTGGAAGAAGAGGAGACGATCTCTTAGGAAGGCGTCAAGCAGATTTTTATCTGCTCTTGCAAATTAATATATTCTGCTTCTACATGTGGTGTATTAATATATTCTGCTTCTATATTTGATGTATTCGGATGCCGTGGTATTCAGTCTCGCTGCAACGACCTTGTGGTTACTAGCTTCTGTATTTGTTATGATGGTCCCTGGCTATTCAGGATTATTTATTGCTAAGGGCTAAGCATGGCTTTGCAACCATTTACAACTAGAGTGGGCTCCTGAACTAATTGTTCAAAATTATTTTCGGAGAAAGTATTCAGTACGATTTTGGATTACATTTTATGCATCACACCGATCATGAACACGTATTTTCGCCAACATATCGAGAGTAGACTGAATCACCACCAACTATAGGGTGGGGCAAATAAAAGTGGCCTGGACGACTTGTGGCAGTATTAACGGAGGAGGAAAAGACCTACAGTCATTTCCAACAAGATGGAGCAACTGTCCATACAGCCGGTCGAACCATGGGGCACATTTATACAATATTCAAGCCTGACAGAGCTATTAGCAGAGGTGAGTCTGGTCGCAGCCCTAGTTAGGTGACCCTGGTCAACTGATCTGTCAGTGTGTGGAGCCCTCAAGTCTAAGGTTGTACTACAACGGCCCTCACAGTCTTCAAGAACTGCAGCATTTCCAGCAGCCCAGCTCCGATCCGCCATCAGCAACTTGCTGGCCAGGTCCCAGAAGTGCCAAGAGATGAATGGCGGTCACTTTCAATACCTGCTGCTCGGGTTTGTACTGTATTTCCTTTCATCTGTTGTATTTCTTTATACCGTGAAACTCTGTTATCGGGCGACATTTATTTGCCCCACCTTGTATAATTTATAGGTAGGATCCTAAGTTAAATGAGACTCAAGTTTTCAGCAACTATATTATATGAGTCGTGGTGTCGGTAAAAGAAGTCAATTGCTTTTTTTTCCGGTTGTCAAGTATAACCTCTATTCATTCTAACTCACAGGAACTGTCTGCTTCAATTTCACCACAAACTAAAGTACTTCTGGAATCAACAAACAGTACACCACCAACAGTGTTTAATCTATCCTTCCCGAACACTGTAAGATCCTTTGTAAAAATCTTGATTGAACTTATCTCCGGCTTTAGCCAGCTTTAAGATCATATCAGGATTAGAGCTTCTGTGTTTTCTATTACCACTGGGAGCACTGACTCTTTCCCAACACAACTCGATAGTTTACGACTATGATACTGATTGTTCCTAGTTCTACCCTCATCCTGTGTTTGGCCTTCATCTTTTGAGGCTGTGGCTATTTTTGTATTTTCCAAAGACTCTGTAATCTAAAAAAATTGCCCAGTTGGCTCCACATAGCCGCCGCTACCCGTGTAGCCACCTCCTGTGTGTAATTGACTGCTGACCTATTTAGCGGAACGTGATGCCCACTTCCCTACAGTGAAAGTCAAGAAATCTGCAACCTACACGGCTGTAAAACCCTCTCAGTTTCTCATTCAGACCCTCCACTCAACTCTGTACCAAAGCTATGCTATCAGTCTTGTCGGCAGTGCTACAGATGGCGAGCTCTGCTATCATATAAAATTCAACACTGGCAGTCTTTACTTCAGTTAGCTGCCGGAAACCAGAGAGTATGTATTCTAACCGGAAGATACAAAGTGACGCACGTCATTAGTACCGACGTAAGCCATCACCTGCAGTAGATTGCACACTGCGTTCAAGGCATCTGGAAGAATCCGTTCCACATCTGGTATGACTCTCCCCAATATGCATATAGAACGCATGCTGCACTAGATTTCTTTATCCCCTTGGCAGCCATATTTCTAAGGGGTCACATTGGAGTTCCCAACTGTCTGTAATCCCACCATCTGTGAATGCCCATATCTTGCAAGAGAAGACGCTTCCCCTGAAACGGGACAAACAACTACATATGGATCGGGATCTTTGTCAACCAAAAATAGCACCTGAAATCCGTTTGACAGACGAACTATGTAGGCTTTTCAATCGGCCCAATGGAAGTTGTGCTGCCTGGAAGGGCCTCCCACCTCAAGACAGGTAGTGGCCGCGCCTGCCACTGTAGTGCATCAATAGGGAGACGTGTGGGTCGTGTTGAATGTCTCTTCGATCCCCATATCCCGTCGCCACATCGACGCCCATTGGCAACAGCTTGAAGATGCATGACCGAAGCATGCACCATCTGGAGCTGTGAGCGAAGGGTCACCAACTCAGCCTGTATCCTACCACAGTGGTCACAGTGCATATCCATACTAAAAACGGCAGAACTCTACACTACACAGGTATTAAAACGCTGGACTGCTCCTAGTAACCACACAAACAATCAAGAAATTTAAGAATTAAACTATACAACGCAGAGGTAAATAAAGTCACTCCTAATTAGAAGCACGTAAAGTAGTTCTTAAACGAATGCTGTGCTCTCCTCTGGTGTTGCTGCAGCGGAAACTAGCACTTAACTGATAGTATTGTGGAGAGCAAAGTTCCGAATTGAAAAAATATAATTTTCCCATCTTTAATGCAAAATTGTCCGCCCTGATAGCTGAGAGGTCAGCGCGGCGGTCTGTCACGCTAAGGGGCCCGGGTTCGATTCTCAGCTGGGTCGGAGATTTTCTTCGCTCAGGGACTGCGTGTTGTGTTGTCCTCATTATCATTTCATCATCATCAGTGGAAGGCAACGGGAAACCACTACTGCAATCCCTTCCCTAGACGCTCATGCGGTGGACCTCTCTGACGAGGCGTCCCCCCTGACAAGACCTGCCGTAAGCCAGAACACAAAGTATATATAAAGTAAAATTTATATTGTCCTTTTTGGGGTTTGTGTTAATATTTCCACATAGTCTACAGGCGAATAATTAAAAATGCAGGCAGGTGGATCACAGTTCATAACTTTCCTCGATCTTGATTGTCTGGAAGATTTACTTGTAAGCAACCAGCTTTCATGTTTACTTATTGCCCTCAAATGGAAAAACTGAAAAACACAGTAACTGCTTCGTAAGCTACCCAATAGTTTACACCACATAGGACGATTTGCACAGAGTGCAGCGGAGAGATTTTTAAGCATTGTTTTTGGTTCCAGAATGAGATTTTCACTCTGCAGCGGAGTGTGCGCTGATATGAAACTTCCTGGCAGATTAAAACTGTGTGCCCGACCGAGACTCGAACTCGGGACCTTTGCCTTTCGCGGGCAAGTGCTCTACCAACTGAGCTACCGAAGCACGACTCACGCCCGGTACTCACAGCTTTACTTCTGCCAGTACCTCGTCTCCTACCTTCCAAACTTTACAGAAGCTCTCCTGCGAACCTTGCAGAACTAGCGCTCCTGAAAGAAAGGATATTGCGGAGACATGGCTTAGCCACAGCCTGGGGGATGTTTCCAGAATGAGATTTTCACTCTGCAGCGGAGTGTGCGCTGATATGAAACTTCCTGGCAGATTAAAACTGTGTGCCCGACCGCACTTGCCCGCGAAAGGCAAAGGTCCCGAGTTCGAGTCTCGGTCGGGCACACAGTTTTAATCTGCCAGGAAGTTTCATATCAGCGCACACTCCGCTGCAGAGTGAAAATCTCATTCTGGAAACATCCCCCAGGCTGTGGCTAACCCATGTCTCCGCAATATCCTTTCTTTCAGGAGCGCTAGTTCTGCAAGGTTCGCAGGAGAGCTTCTGTAAAGTTTGGAAGGTAGGAGACGAGGTACTGGCAGAAGTAAAGCTGTGAGTACCGCGCGTGAGTCGTGCTTCGGTAGCTCAGTTGGTAGAGCACTTGCCCGCGAAAGGCAAAGGTCCCGAGTTCGAGTCTCGGTCGGGCACACAGTTTTAATCTGCCAGGAAGTTTCATTGTTTTTGGTGTTTAATATACTTAGAAATTCTTCTAGAGTGTCACACACCGCATCCATCCTAGTCTACTAAGAACATGTTCTTTAGCCAAGCAAAATGTAATAGTTTCTCGTAGACACATATTATGGCACATTTTATAAAATCTATAAAATGGTTACTAACATCTTTGTTTACATCTGGGACCGTGATTTGTTATATAATTTATTTATGTATCTTCAGTGAACAATTGAATATCAGGCATATGAAACAGTCTATTCTAATGGTCTTATTGTTGTTCACAATCAAATTATTGTGTACTAGGTACTCTTGTTGCACATAGAAGCTGAGGTCTGACGTCGGGTAATCATACATCTCCACTTTGATAAAAATCTCAGCAAACTCTGACGTTATATACAGATCCAAGTGCTGTCCTTTGCATGTGACCCCTAGTTTTTCATTGTATAATCTGGGACATTGCATTGCATAACCCTTATAACGCCTCAAACTATCTCTTAAGCACACTGGCGTGTGAGTGTCATCCAAGGCGATTTTTTTTCTAATACACCTCCTGCTGTCACGTTGTCATTCTCGTATAGAAGACATGGTAATTTTGTCTTGGCGCCGTGTCTTGTAGGGATGCAGTTGGAGAATTTACCTTGTGGATAACTGTTAAATACATGACGCATTTCTTCCTTCAACATCACAGACCGTGCTTTCTCTAATTGTTCTTGGCTGTTCACTAGTACACAGCTGCTCCATCCAGCAGCAACGTGATACCTGTGCAAGTCTCATCACTGTAATATCAGAAATAAGACACGTGCAAGTTAGAATACATGACCAGGTCTCGACTTGTCTGAGACCTTGGTGATGAAGTACACATACAAATCTTAACACGGTCACCCTGATGCCATATGCATGTGGTCTTCCTCCTACGGATCCCCTTTCCCTCCTCGCCACATGTACGCATCTAGCATAATATTGTGCGTCTAGCAGCGGGAAAGTCGTTTCTGTAGTTTGAAACTGATCCAATAAAATACATTTAATTAGCATTCCTTTGCTAAGCAGGTAAACTTAAAGTTCTGTACCCACGTTTTGCTGGAACGCGGGGGAAAGTAGGAAAGTCTACCCAAGAGGATGTGGAATGTTTTAACATTATTACTATACAGAAAACAGACGGCACAATTACAACTGCAAAAGTTCTTGGGTGAAAGAAGTGCTGTAAAGGGTGCACGTAAGCATATGAGCGGTACTGTGTGGATTGAAGTACCTGGAGGCAGACTCGATGGCCGCATATGCTATGCCGTGACCGTCGGACTCTGACAGGTGGTGTATCGGGTTTAGCCAACTAATATGAGGTTATGATAAATAATACAGACTTTAGAACGGAACAAGCATTGAGACACTTAATTAGAGATTCCACTGTGCCTTGAACCAAGTAAATAGAAAAATCGAACAACAATCGTTTCTGTGGGCCAATTGCACCATAATATGTAAGTTACAGAAGTAACGCTAATATCTATACATATTTTGATAAATAATGCAGATGTGTAAATAACATTGTGATACTTAATTAGAGAGGGTCCATCGCGCCTTGCACCAAGTAGATACAAAGATCGAACGATAGTTATGACTGGGAGACAAGTGGAGTACAGAGAACAAGATGGACAACTCCAGTGTGCATATTATTTCCCTGTGTCGTTTTACTGGCTGGTAAAGTATTGGACTGTGACTGGGACAGCACAGTGTGTATGTGTGTGTGTGTGTGTGTGTGTGTGTGTGTGTGTGTGTTTGTGTGTGTGTGTGTGTGTATGTGTGTGTATTTTCTGGCTTTCTAACTCTCTGATTGGCCTATTTCCAACAAAGACGTGTGACTTAAGAAGGAATTGAAGACTGAGGAACGGCCGATGTGCATATTTGGCTCAAAGAGTATTTTTCTCTCCTATTAAAAAGGTATTTCAGAAAGAAAGCATTTAAAATTTGTTCGTGAAAAGTAGACCAACAGAGAAAAAATACTGGCGGGTTGATTTAAACTGTGGGCTTTGGCATCAATGGTTGTGAGAGGGAGTGTCAGAGAGAGAGAAAGTGGAACGTGATAAAACACAAATAGTAAAAAGAAAGGAAAAAGAAATGTAAATAGAAAGAGGCGTAAGTGGGAGATGACTGGAGCATTAGTTTTGTTGTTTGATGGACAGAACTGGCCGTATATTTTAAGTGAGGCAGGTTATGATTTAATATCCTGTCAATGACCAAGTCGTCAGAGCAGAGCACAAACGCTGGTACGAGAAATGTAGGGAATGGAAATCGGTCGTGTCCTTTCAAAGAAAACGCCTTAAGTCATTTAGGGAAACCACAGACCATGTAAATTTAGATAGTAGGACGGGACTTTCAACCACCCTCCACCCGAATATGAGTTCGTGTCTCCCCACTGCGTCAGATGAGCTGTCCCTGCAAACGGATTGCAGTAACTTGAAACGCAATATCCAGAGTCAGGACAAGATTCTATGATTACAGGATTATGGAAGCTTACGCCTGAGACAGTAATAGACAATTTACACAAAACCATAGTAGACAAATCGGAGAAAGGAGAATCAGAGAATGGCAAAATGGCTGTTGGATAGCTTTCATTTATCCTTCTCATAAAAAGGGAAACACGACACTGGCGAATAATTTATATGGTTCAAATGGCTCTAAGCACTATGGGACTTAACATCTGAGGTCATCAGTCCCCTAGAGATAGAACTATTTAAAACTAACTAACGTAAGGGCATCACACACATGCATGCCCGAGGCAGGATTCGAACCTGCGACCGTAGCAGCAGCGCGGCTCCAGACTGAAGCGCCTAGAACCGCTCAGCCACCGCAGCCGGCTAATTTATGTGGCATTATCTTGTGACGTGCAGCATCCTCTTCTGTCCATCTTAAAACCATTATAATAGTAAGTTAAGCATAAACTGGGAGAACGTTAAGAATTATTCCAAACAGGTCGGTTGACAGTAGCAAAAATATTGAAAATATTAATAAGACACTACATGCTGAGAGGAAGACAGTAAGTGCATACCCTCAAAGATTTTAAGTCATATCACTACGATTTCGTGATAAGTTGCTGTGGATTATAAGAGCAACCTGACTAACCCAAAGCAGAAAATAAATTTTCAGTTATGTTGCTTTACGCCTTTTGAAACCACCACAAGAGTTCGACAGGGACATGGCCTCCTGCCACTCTTGTTCGAGTAGGTACTGACAAACTGACAAAGATAGTACAAGAATGATGCAAGGAATTAAGACTTCGGAATCTACTTAAACCTTTGACGATTCGGAATGAGGAGAATTGTGGTGAAATAGGCTGTTTAGCTTGTGCAGATGATAGAGCCATAACAACAGAAGATTTTGAAACAGGAACACAACAACCTGAGTTGCAAATATCTTTTGAAAAATAGAAGTAATGATAAATATGAAGGACAATACAACCCAGTGAACCTCCAGATACGGAACGGTAAGAGGTATGTACAACATTAAAAATCCAGACAAACGTGTTACAGGTAACAGGCTGGATAAGGGAGCAATGAAATAAAGAGCCAGAAAAATTAAATCAGGTCACCAAACCACATAAAATATTTAAAACAAAGAATGATTATCCATAAAAATGAAAAAGAAATCATTAAAACCATACGATAATACCAGTGTGTGTATATGCATCCGAGTGCGTTGTCTTCTCTGAGAAAGCATTTGGAAAGAAATTAAAATCTTAACACAGTGTAACTGGATTCAAATTATAAAAGTGAGATCTACGTAAAAAGGGTAAATAAGAACGTTATTCTCAAATAGAAAAAAAAAAATCAGGACACAATGCTCAAACGCATAATTCGGTTTCATGACCAAGAAAGAGCAATGAAAGATTCTAAATGGACGAAATTCATGTTCAACATCGTAGACCAAAAACAGATACAAGATTTAAATATACAACCGAAAGACAAGCAAAACAGAGACGTGATAAGAGCAGTGTTTCTGACATGTGTTACTTCCTAAAACGAGAAAGGAGAAACTGATGCCAAATGGTCCGGTAAACTCCGTGCTAGATATAGTGCATTGAAGCAAAATATTTGGTTTAAACGAAAACAGAAAACACGAAAAAAACTGTCATAATGACTGTAAGCTTAACATGATCCACAGATGTCAGACTAAAGAAATAAATAAATATTTATTGTGAGTGCTCCACTCATCCATTGACGTGGCTTGACGGTACTTCATTTATCAGCCGTTAGAAACTACACATACACTCAATGTTAGTGAAAGCAGATTAGATATGTAATAGTTCATCAATAGTTCAAAATTGTTACTCATTCTGTCACAGCTTACGATATATATGAGAAAAAAAAGTTCTTATGGAGAACCAATAATCTCAATCAGATGAATAAAAATGCTGCTGTGTAGGTACTAGGATTACTGTATGACATGTTTTTTCACTACAGTAAAAAAAGTGACTTCCTCCTACCAACACCCGGTTGACTCCAACGTAAAACCCAACTGTCCTCAATAAACCATTCTTATCCTTAGTAAAAAATACAAAAAGGCAATGGAACAGCGTTGTTTGCACTTTCTTCTAATAATTATAATTGGCTGTCCGTTGGCTCGTTAGCGGCCAGCTTTGATGCCATGGGCGTTCATTAGCATCAGTGACGCGTATTACTCCAGCTTAATTGGCGTACTCGGACTTCGCAGCGCGATTCCTCACATACAGTACTAGCAATACAAAGATGTCACTCACAGAACTTTGTTCTGAGCATATTTCCGGTAGCAAATGGACGTTAAAGACTGGCAATATGGCAACACTTCAATCACATGTAAGGTAACTACTTCTGTCAGCATACAACAATAGTGCTGTGCAGCTGGTGGAGTGGATAGCGTTTTGGAGTAACATACAGTAGGGCGAGGGTTCAGTTCTGGATCGAGACGTATTTGTTAAACGTAGTTTTTGTGTGATACGGTATGTGGCGTCTTAATTGTCGTACAGCGATTACAGTGGGTCTTCTACAAAACATTTGCGCTTATGTACTACGAACACAGAAATGAAAGTACAATCGTCTTCGTTAGTCATCTTTCAAAAAGGCATTTTCCACGTCGTGGACGCGAATTGGGTTCAAATGGCTCTGAACACTATGGGACTTAACATCTGAGGTCATCAGTCTCCTAGAACTTAGAACTACTTAAACCTAACTAACCTAAGGACATCACACACATCCATGCGCGATGCAGGATTCGAACCTGCGACCGTTGCGGTCACGCGGTTCCAGACTGAAGCGCCTAGAACCGCAAGGCCACCACGACCGGATGGACGCGAATTGTTTCGCAACACTGCATCTACTAGATTCCAAACCTGTTTTCTGTGTACCCTCCCCAAATGGTCCCATCGATTAGTACCACCTATTATTCTTGCGACTTTCAGGTCCATTACATATCATTAGGGCCTTACGTCACCAGTAGGGCTAGCAACGTACTTTGCAAATAATTTCCAAACTCAGTTACCATTTGTATGTATTAGTGCCGGGATGAATCATGCAGAACAAAAGCTGTAAGAGAGGTGATGCGTGTTAGGTGGAACAGCCCGCTGCGATTAGTTTATACTGTGTGCGCTGTTCACCAGACAGGGAATTACTCCTAGCGGAGTGACCCACCCGTAACAGACTCCATATACATTCGTACACATACCTTATTTTCTTCTTGTGTTGTTCTAAAATAGTCTGACAGACATATGGCATACACAAACGATGAATATGTGGATATGCTTCTGGTCCTTGGTGCATCTGATAACTGGACTGGCGTTCCCGCTCGTGAATATGCTGCTAGATATCCTGTTCGATGTAATCCAGATAAAAATTTCGTTCGTCGTCTCGAGTTTCGCCTTCGGGAGACAGGATCTCTCGTTCCAGAATAGCGTAAAAGAAGTTGTCCACGGACACGCCGTACTCCAGCTACTGAGGAAGCTATTTTGTAGGTCAAACACCAAGAACTCCAGCGAACGATGCGAATCGTACCAAGGTAGCTGCGTGTCTTGCAAAGCACGGTCGTTGACATGCCGCACGAGCATGGGCTACACCCCTATCATTATTCTACCGCGCAACACCTGTACCCTGCAGATCGCCGTCTGCGAATGCAATACTGTCAACGGTCCCAACAACACAGGAATCCAACGACGACTTCATAAGCGTTGCAATTTGTCGAATGAAGTAGCGCTCACACGTATAGATGTTTTGAATATGCACAATGCCACTGGCGTGACGACAACCTACA
Source organism: Schistocerca americana (assembly GCF_021461395.2). Lineage (NCBI taxonomy): Eukaryota > Metazoa > Arthropoda > Insecta > Orthoptera > Acrididae > Schistocerca > Schistocerca americana. The sequence goes on from NC_060119.1 coordinate 803,644,806, forward strand.
CATCACACGCGACCGTGGATATTAAGTTCGCTTTGGCGTTCAATGTATTGGCCGAAACACTAGGAGACAGGAGTTTTGGGACCCTATTTGCCTAACCTGATTTCATGAAGGTGTCATTCATTCATCTCAAACTATTTGGCTGACGCATTGGAAGATGTTCCACTTCATGTTCGACTGCGGTTTATATATATACACTCCTGGAAATGGAAAAAAGAACACATTGACACCGGTGTGTCAGACCCACCATACTTGCTCCGGACACTGCGAGAGGGCTGTACAAGCAATGATCACACGCACGGCACAGCGGACACACCAGGAACCGCGGTGTTGGCCGTCGAATGGCGCTAGCTGCGCAGCATTTGTGCACCGCCGCCGTCAGTGTCAGCCAGTTTGCCGTGGCATACGGAGCTCCATCGCAGTCTTTAACACTGGTAGCATGCCGCGACAGCGTGGACGTGAACCGTATGTGCAGTTGACGGACTTTGAGCGAGGGCGTATAGTGGGCATGCGGGAGGCCGGGTGGACGTACCGCCGAATTGCTCAACACGTGGGGCGTGAGGTCTCCACAGTACATCGATGTTGTCGCCAGTGGTCGGCGGAAGGTGCACGTGCCTGTCGACCTGGGACCGGACCGCAGCGACGCACGGATGCACGCCAAGACCGTAGGATCCTACGCAGTGCCGTAGGGGACCGCACCGCCACTTCCCAGCAAATTAGGGACACTGTTGCTCCTGGGGTATCGGCGAGGACCATTCGCAACCGTCTCCATGAAGCTGGGCTACGGTCCCGCACACCGTTAGGCCGTCTTCCGCTCACGCCCCAACATCGTGCAGCCCGCCTCCAGTGGTGTCGCGACAGGCGTGAATGGAGGGACGAATGGAGACGTGTCGTCTTCAGCGATGAGAGTCGCTTCTGCCTTGGTGCCAATGATGGTCGTATGCGTGTTTGGCGCCGTGCAGGTGAGCCCACAATCAGGACTGCATACGACCGAGGCACACAGGGCCAACACCCGGCATCATGGTGTGGGGAGCGATCTCCTACACTGGTCGAGGGGACACAGAATAGTGCACGGTACATCCAAACCGTCATCGAACCCATCGTTCTACCATTCCTAGACCGGTAAGGGAACTTGCTGTTCCAACAGGACAATGCACGTCCGCATGTATCCCGTGCCACCCAACGTGCTCTAGAAGGTGTAAGTCAACTACCCTGGCCAGCAAGATCTCCGGATCTGTCCCCCATTGAGCATGTTTCGGACTGGATGAAGCGTCGTCTCACGCGGTCTGCACGTCCAGCACGAACGCTGGTCCAACTGAGGCGCCAGGTGGAAATGGCATGGCAAGCCGTTCCACAGGACTACATCCAGCATCTCTACGATCGTCTCCATGGGAGAATAGCAGCCTGCATTGCTGCGAAAGGTGGATATACACTGTACTAGTGCCGACATTGTGCATGCTCTGTTACCTGTGTCTATGTGCCTGTGGTTCTGTCAGTGTGATCATGTGATGTATCTGAACCCAGGAATGTGTCAATAAAGTTTCCCCTTCCTGGGACAATGAATTCACGGTGTTCTTATTTCAATTTCCAGGAGTGTATATATATATATATATATATATATATATATATATATATATATATATATATATGTTGACAGTTATCGAATTATATGAAATAAAATCGTCATAATTTCTGAACGGTTTGCGTTAGGGCGCTCAAACTGCATGGTTGGCCACGGGCCAGTATGGGAATTAGTATGCTCTGTAGGGTTTGGTTTAGCGATGAAGCCCACTTTCATTTGGATGGGTTCGTCAATAAGCAAAATTGGTGCATTTGGAAGACTGAGAATCCGAATTTTGCGATCGAGCAGACTCTTCACACTTAACTGGTAACTGTGTGGTGTGCAATGCCGAGTCACGGAATAATCGGTGCGATATTCCTTAACGACAAGGTGTCTACCGAACGGTACGTAAAGGTTTTAGAAGATGATTTCATCTCCATGTTCCAAACAGAAATTGATTTCGACAAGATTTGGTACATGCAAGACAGAGATCGACCTCATCGAAGCAGGAGAGTGTTTGATGTCCTGGAGGAGCACATTGGGAACCGAATTTTGCCTCTGGGGTACCCAGAGGCCACTGGTATGGGCCTTGATTGGCCGCCATATTCTCCAGATCTGAGCACATGCTGAGCCATGTGCGGCTTGTGTTCATGCTATTTATTGCTTGTCATCTTGTGTTTACAGTACTGCTGTCTCGTTTCTTATTCGATTTACTGACATCACTTAGTTGCTGGCGTGCCTGCCCGTGAGTGGCAGCAACAGCGCTTATCGATAAGAGCACTGTCGTATTATCTTTGATCGACCGCAGTAATTCCGGGTCGTTGTGTGTCGGAGAATTGAGGATGGGACGGAGCAGCAGTGGGGTCCAGACAGTCATGACTCTCCCGATGGTTGTCGACACACATGACTTGTGTATTTAGTCGCCGACCACTTCTGGGTTCTTCGTGTGTGTCGACTTGAGATTCGTCTTTGTTTTCCACAATCACTGGTTTTAGTATTGTTCGAGTTGTTTGGGGAATTTTTTTCGTGGAACCGCGTGTAGCTTGTGTGGTTTTGACTGAGCAGCTATTTTAAGGTTGTCTGCGTGCTGCATAGAGTCGGTCGGTTGGAACAGACCAGCGAGGAAGTCTATGCAGCGAGAGGTGAGGCGGGGGCAGCTGGCGGCGTGCACACGCGGTCGGATTTGTGGGGCGCTTGCTGCGAGAGCTACTAAGTTCGCCGCTCACCAAACCTGGATGCTGGAGTTATTAGTTAACCTGTCATGAAACCTCAACTGCTGTGACATCTCTTCATTCATTGCCGGTTGTTGCTTCCTGGGCTGTTCCCGCAAGCAGCAACGTAACGTCTGTTGGAGTTGGCGAAATTTTGCAGCCATTTTTCTGTATGGTGTTTAACTTTTGAATTGGTTGTTACGTATTAGTGAAGTGCACCAGCAGTATTATCTGCCGTGTGACCGTTAACGTTCCAGTTGCCAGCTCTGCTCGTTGGCGTAGTTTTCTGGCAGTGTGTTATTCCTCTCCATGTTGATGCTGTCCGGCACTATGTGTAGTTCGACAGCCTTGGTGTTGTTCATATTTTGAGTGGTTATTGTGCCTTGACTGTATTTAGACACCAGTTTTCAAGATGTAGTGCTGCTGGTATCTTCGTCCTCGCTGATATTTTCCATTGTCGTGCCATTGGTCGGGCGGAAGGGAATTGATTAGGTTGTTGGTCGGTCCTTCAGCTGTCCCTGGGTCGGGTTGCCAACATATTATTTAGTCTTACTCTTGGCTACATGTCTCACCTAATCTTATATCAGAGTTACCTCCTCAGGCTGACCCTTGGAACACTTCTTACAAGGGAATATCCCCATCGCACCCCCCTCAGATTTAGTTATAAGTTGGCACAGTGGATAGGCCTTGAAAAACTGAACACAGATCAATCGAGGAAACAGGAAGAAGTTGTGTGGAACTATGAAAAAAATAAGCAAAATATACAAACTGAGTAGTCCATGCCCAAGAATAAAGTGAGCTCAGGAGCGCCGTGGTCCCGTGGTTAGCGTGAGCAGCTGCGGACCGAGAGGTCCTTGGTTCAAGTCTTCCCTCGATTGAAAAGTTTAATTTTTTTTATTTTCAGATAATTGTAAAAGTTCAGGCACTCACACACAATCAACTTCGCTCTCCAAAATTCCAGGACATGTTCAGATGAGCTTGGACATATGCAGGATTTGACGGTCTACACACGGAAAAATTTGAAAACGTTAAAAACATATGTTTTGACGGAGCACAGGGAAAACTGTGCGACTGTGAAACTGTTGCATTCATTTGTTGCAGTTTATGTGACAAACTCTTATGGTATCATCACTTTTTTGGGAGTGATTATCACATCCATAAGGAAACCTAAATCGGGCAAGGTAGAAGATCTTTTTACCCATTCGCCAAGTGTACAAATTAGGTGGGTCGACAACATATTCCTGTCTTGTGACGCACATGCCGTCACCAGTGTCGTATAGAATGTATCAGACGTGTTTTCCTTTGGAAGAATCGGTTGACCTATGACCTTGCGATCAAATGTTTTCGGTTCACATTGGAGACGCACGTCCTTTCGTCTACTAATCGCACGGTTTTGCGGTGCGGTCGCAAAACATAGACACTAAACTTATTACAGTGAACAGAGACGTCAATGAACGAACAACACATCATAACTTTGCGAAAATAAAGAAAGTAAACTTTTCACTCGATGGAAGACTTGAACCATGGACCTCTCGTTTCACAGCTGCTCACGTTAACCACGTGACCACGGCACTCCTCAGCTTCCACTATCCTTGATGTTGCCTATCTTGAACATGAACTACTCAGTTTGTATATTTCGTTTATTTTTTTCATAGTTCCACACAACTTCTTCCTGTTTTCTCGATTGATCTGTGTTCAGTTTTTCAAGGCCTATCCACTGTGCCAACTTATAACTAAATCTGAGAGAGGTGCGGTGGGGAGGTTCCCTTGTTAGCGCCATTGTTCTGTTGTTTTTAGATTGTGATATTCTTTTAGTGTCAAGTACTGTGTGAGACCTTCAGCTGTCTATTGATTTAGTTTGTTTCAATTTTAAAATACGGCCTTCAGACGACTTAAATTAAGGTTTGAAGATTGATTTGTGTAAAACTTATTTTAAAAAAAGGAGATTTTGCTCTATTTGAAATCCTTATTACCCAGGTCTTAAGCCTTGAGTTGTTCTATGTTCAGTGTGTGGCCTTTAGCCAAACCTTTGCATCAAATATTTTAACATAAGGCCTTCAGCCGTCTGAAATTAAAATTTGAAAATTCACTTGTTTAAAACCTTTTCAAATTTTCTTCCTTACCAGAAATTCTTGTTATCCAGGCCTTAAGCACTTAATTCTTCTGTGTCCAGTGTGTGAACTTCAGACAAATATTTATTTTCTCTTTTAAAGGCCTTCAGCCGTGTGTATTCCTTAAAGCACTTTTTAATAACTTGTCTTCAGGCCTTCAGCCGTTCTTGTTTTTGGTGTGGTTTTGGGCCTCAGCCCAGGAGGTATCGCAAGTTTTCTTTACTAGGCCTTCAACTTTAATTTGATCCTCTTAAGGTGTAAGTAGGCTGTTTAAGTTTTTATATTGGTAACGCCACGTAGCGCTCTGTATGTGCTGTGTGCAGTCTGTGGCTGGTTTGCATTGTTGTTGGAATATCTGCCATTGTAGTGTTGGGCAGCTGGATGTTAACAGCGCGTAGCGTTGCGCAGTTGGAGATGAGCCGCCAGCAGTGGTGGATGTGGGGAGAGAAATGGCGGAGTTTTGAAATTTGTAAGACTGGATGTCATGAACTGCTATATATATTATGACTATTAAGGTAAATACATTGTTTGTTCTGTATTAAAATCTTTCATTTGCAATCTATGCCTATCAGTAGCTAGTGCCTTCCGTAGTTTGAATCTTTTATTTAGCTGGCAGCAGTGGCACTCGCTGTATTGCAGTAGTTCGAGTAACGAAGATTTTTGTGAGGTAAGTGATTTGTGAAAGGTATAGGTTAATGTTAGTCAGGGCCATTCTTTTGTAGGGATTTTTGAAAGTCAGATTGCGTTGTGCTAAAAATATTGTGTGTCAGTTTAAGCACAGTCATGTATAATTGTTCTAAGGGGACGTTCCAAAGGCAATGTGTGATTAAGTCGTTCTTAGGAAAATAAAAGTTTGTGCAACTAACAGTAACTCATTACGGCCCTTTCCACAACCATAACCTGATCCTCTCTATCCTTAGAAACCGGACTCCTTGTGGGGGCTATATTAAAGACAAGGTGTACAGCAATACTCGAAAACCTTTGCTAAGCCATTCAGAAGGTCATCGACAGCATCGATGCTCCGACACTTCAGCTGGTCACGCAGAATTTCGCTATTCGCCAGCACCACACCATCGCCAATGATGGCAGGCATATCGAACATGACATAACCTAAATCAAAATATTTGTAGTGACGCTGACATGTTGAATAAAGTGAGTGCACTCGGTAGTTTGCAACTAATTCATGTTTGTTTTCATATAGTTCAATAATTGGCTACATATGCTGAAGATCCAAAGAAACTGGCAAACCTGCCAGCCTTTTGAGGCTGACTGCAGTACAGTTTTACTGCCGCCAACTTATATTTCGCGGAAAGACCACAAAGATAAGAAAGATTAGGGCTCGTACAGAGGCATATAGTCATTTTTCCCTCGTTCTGTTTGGGAGTTGAACAGGGAGAGAAGATGCTAGTTGTGGTACGAGGTACCCTCCGCCACGCACCGTATGGTGGATTGCGGAGTATGTACGTAGATGTAGATGAGATACCTAATATCCCGTAGGCCCCCGCGAGCACGCATAAATGCCGCAAAACGACGTGTAATGGACTAGACTAATGTCTGAAGTAGTGCTGGCGGGAACTGACACTGAATCCTGCAGGGCAGTCCATAACTCCGCAAGAGTACGAGGGGGTGGAGACCTCTTCTGAACAGCACGTTGCAAGGCATCCCAGACATGCTCAATGATGTTAATGTCTGGGGATTTGGTGGCCATCGAAAGCTTTTAAACCCAGATGAGTGTTCCGAGAGGCACTCTGTAGCTATTCTCGACATGTGGGGTGTAGAATTGTCCTGCTGGAATTGCCCAAGTCCGTCGGAATGTACAATGGACATGAACGGATGCAGATGACCAGACCGGATGCTTATGTACGTTTCACCTGTCAGAGTCGTATCTAGACGTATCAGGGGTCCCATACCACCCCAACTGCACAAGCCCCTCACCACTACAGTGCCTCTACCTGAGTGAACAGTCCCCTGCTGACATGCAGGGTCTATCGATTTACGAGCCTGTCTCGATACCCATGCACGTACATCCGCTGGATACAATTTGAAAAGACACTTGTCCGACCAGGCAACATGTTTCGAGTCATCAATAGCCCAAGATCGGTGTGGACCGGTGCAGGTGGGGCTTTCGTGTCGTGCAGTCAGCAAGGGTACACGAGTGGGCCCTCGGCTCCAAAAGCCCATATCGATGACGTTTCGTTCGCACGCTGACACTTTTTGATGGCCCAACACTGAAATTTGCAGCAATATTCGGAAGGCTTGCCCTTGTGTGAAGCTGAACGTTTCTCTTCAGTTGTCGTTGATCCCGTTCTTACAGGATCTTTTCCAGCTGTAACGATGACGGAGATTTGATGTTTGATATTATCGGTACACTTGTGATATGGTCGTACGGAAAAATCCCCACTCCATCGCTACCTCGGGGATGCCGTCTGTCATCGCCCGTGCGCCAACTGTACCACTACGTTCAAACTCACTTAAATATTGATAACGTGCTATTGTAGCAGCAGTAACCGATCTAACAACAGCAGCGGTTGTTGTCTTATATAGGCGTTGTCGGTCGCAGCGCCGTATTCTGCCTGTTTACGTATCTCTGTATTTGAATATGCGTGCCTATACCAGTTTCTTTGGCGCTTTAGTGTATACAGTTCACATAATTTAAACAACAAAATCTTTCATTGGCTTTCAGCGAAAGACTTCCCTCAGCATCCGATTTCGCTAACGCATGCATGCGTGGTGGGACTCGTCTCGGAGGTAAGCCGGTTCAAATCCTGGTGGTGGTTGAAATTTTCACTGTCAGTACTAGGCTGGAAAGAAGAGGAGACGTGGTAGCTGAATTTCCTGATCGAACATTTCTTAGCCCCAATGTCCTGGATGAAATTTCAAACTTCTTTGCAGTATCTCATGAAGTGCTGGGATGTAGCACTTTTGATGGTGATATGTACGTCGGATTGAGACTTTAAGGTCGGCTTCCTCCCTGTTGCTATTAGAGAGGAGTAGCCTATGTGGCGACACCTGTTTTCACCCTCCCCCTCCCTTTCATCCATAACAATACAAACTCAACTCTACACTGCACTCATCACAGTCATACACAGGACACAAATACATGCACTGATCAGTTAGATATTCAAGTCAGCGACCTACTATCGATATAAACCCGTCCAGACGGTAACACTGTCACCTGTTGAAAAATAACTGCTAGTCAGACACGCACGGTGGTTGTAGTATCAGTGAGCGTGCTGTCTGTGTGTAGAATGGGGAAGGCGCGCGATTTATCTGACTTTGACCGAGGCAGACTGTGATGGCCCAGAGGCTCGGTAGGAGCAGTTCGGAAACTACACGACTTGTTGGTTGTTCGAGGAGTGCTGTGATGAATGTCTTCAAGACGTGACGAAACCAAGGTGAAATCATGTCCAGACGTCGTGGGATTTTGCGGCTGCCCGTCATAACACATGTCGGACGTTGTAGGCTGGGCAAGTTGGCAAAAATGGACAGGAGGCGAACTGTGGCGGAAATAACATTAGCTTTTCATACTGGGCAAAGTACAAGTGCGTCTGAACACACATTGCACTGAACACTCCTAACGATGGGCCTCCGCAGCCGACAACCCATGCGTGTGGCAATGTTAACACCACTACTGTGATTGGCCAGTGACCATCAGAACTGGATATTGGGGCAGTGGCAGAGCGTTCCATGGTCTGATGAATCCCGAGACCTTCTTCATCACGCCGATGAAAGAGCCGAATCCCTCGTCTTCCTGGGGAACAGCTCCTTGACACCTCTACTGCAGAACGGAGACAAGCTGGCGGCGGCTTCATAATAGATTGGGGAATATACATAATGTTTCACCATGTGCGACATAGTCGCGAATATGAACAGTGATCCAATACTGTCAAGTGTTATTTTTATTCCAGTCTTTGATGACAATATAAATTCCTTTGGCGATGACCGGTTCCACTCTGTAATAATGATCTTCAGATCTACAATATAAAAAAAAAGATATATACACCTAGAGGGCAGCCTATCTTTCTATACAGCATTTCATATCACAATATACTATCATACAAACTGGGAAACGTACAGATAAAATAAGGTAAAGCGTACCTGTTCTACACCATGTCCTAATGTGATAAGGCTGTAGTGGCATCGTCAAAACATATAAATATATTCAGCATAACATCATCTCATAGATCTAAAATATGGTATAAAATAGGCCACATCGTCCACACTGTCATTTTGCAACTGGTGTTATTGTACAAAAATTACTGAACTGCAGTAGCTACAGAAATCTTTTTGCCTGCATCCTGTGCCTGCCTACTGTGGGCATAGGTGTATTCTTCATTTACGTAAGAAACATAATCTGGTAAAAACACATTAGGTAAAATACATGTAGCAGACTTAAATTTTTATAACTATTATAGAAACCAATAGTGATAAAATAATAGACAAATACATTTAACCATATAAAATTATTAAAAGGAAATATATAAAGATAATAGGTCTGACACTTTTACGGAGAATTTACGGTTAAAAATAAAATATACATAATACATTGCCTACAGCAATCTATAAATTATCTATGAAAGATAAAATGTCTATATGATAAAATAACTGAAGAAAGGACAGATCAATGATCAGCGCCCTCTGTTGGCTTGGTTGCCAGGATGTTACGTAGGTGAGCAGCGATCGTAAGAACTTAACCACTAGAGGGCTTTTTATACATCGTGATATGTCTCCCACATAAAACGTTAATACAACATTTGAACAGTCAATAAATAAAATTATACAGTCTGGCCATACAATCCATGAACAGGTAGGGTATAATCAGATACAGGATTACAGCAACGAATGTATGGAACGTTTTGTACAGTAACGCCTGTTGCAAAATGACAGTGTGGACGATGTGACCTATTTTATACCATAATTTAGATCTATGTGGCGATGTTATGCTGAGTGTATTTATATGTTTTGACAATGCAATTACGGCCTTATCACATTAGGACATGACGTAGAACAGGTACGCTTTACCTTATTTTATCTGTACATTTCCCAGTTTGTATGGTAGTATACTGTGATATGAAATGCTGTATTGTGTTGAAAGATAGACTGCCCACTAGGTGTATATATATATATATATATATATATATATATATATATATATATATATATATATATTGTAGATCTGAAGATGGTCATTACTGACTGAATTGTGACCAAAGATTGGAATAAAAAACATTTGAATATAGGTAATGGATTTATGAGTACAGCTGTAGATACATGGTTGACGACAGATGGAAGTTTTTGTCTGGCCATGAGTGGTGATTGGATAGCCTAACGATAAGGCGACCAGTTGTGACAAGCGCAAAATCTGCGTTCGAGTCCCAGTCCAGCACAAATTTTCATTGTCATCACTCCATTGTACAGATGGTGATTGTTAATTTTCGCTCTTTCGAATAAATTTCTTGTATTGTAATTATTATCTTTTCAACAGTCAGTCTCTTTCTGAAAGATCTTTGCCAGCTGATACTCAGCAAATTTACTGACTATTCTCTCCAAGTACCATATGTTCCGGATGAACCATGGGGGAGTCGCTGGCGCCAGTGATTCTCTTATGTAGTAGGGGCAGTAATCCCGCTCATTCTGGCATGCGCGTTTTCTCTTTGGTTTTCCTCTTCTGGCTGCTATTTAAGTGCGGCACTTCCAGCTATGGCTCTCTTGGTTTTCTGGTGCGGGGCCCTAGTGATTGTGAGTAGTTAGATTTTGTAGATTCTGGACCACTAGACCAATCTAATAAAAAATAAGAAGTTACTTGTTAACACTCGCAATTTTTTATCCATAAGATTGATCTAACGATCCAGAACCTACAAAATCTACTATCCCTTTTACCTAATAATAATATAATATAATATAATAATAACTATAATAAAAAATCATTTATCTTGCATACATTTCCGATAGGTGAATGTAATGCGAATAAATAAATTACGTAATTAACCATTATTTAAAAAAAACATTTTTATTACATTTTCTTAGCCCCAAATAATGTCCTATTTTCGGCTTTTGTGAAAAATATGTTTTTTAAAAATTATATTAAACAATAAGTATATATAATTATTTACTTTCCGCTTTAGCAGCCATAAGATGATTGTGAACTGTTGTTTGTAAATGTTTTTTGAAGGAAGATTTATTTACAGTTCTACCACTTTTACAAGTAACTTTAATTTTATTACATTCCTTACAGCATTCTTTACATACATATTTATTTCCACCTGTTCGATATTTATCTTTATAAAATTTGTCAATACTCTTTTTAATCATACATTCACTACACTGTCTTAATTGTGGCTTGGCACAGCCTAAAGTCTGCTTTAGCTGATGCTTCATGTTGTTCAGTTAGAGAATATAAATTTTTTTCACTAATTGAAAACTGCAATACATCCTCACAATGTCCTACACATTTTCTGTGTTTCGAACTTCTCTGCCCCTATGTACACAGCGCTACACGAAGACTAAGTTCTGAATTAACAGAGCTGCTTCTTTTATTCGGGCTGTTATTAAGTACATAGGCCAGTGTGCTGGATGCTTTAGCCAAATGGCTAGCAATCTTCCCACAAATACGTTATAATGACCTTTGATGTGTTCTCTCTCAATGGTCAACGAATGTGTGAAGTTTGGCTGAAGTAAAGAAGCTCGAAGAATGTATATGTAGTTGGAGTTCTACTAACAAAGTATCTTCTAAAAATCAACTTCTTTTTCAATTTATTTCAGGATCAAATTCATTATTTTCTTAACATTATTCCATTTTAAAATTGGAGAACAAACGTGAACAATTGATGAATGCGATTTTAAACCACAAAATTAAAAACAAAAATAGAGAAAATTACATCTAAAGTAAAGTATGTTCCCACATTAAAGTAAATGGAACTTACTTCAGTGCCATCTGTTGACAGAAGTTAGAATCCAGTTAGTTCAGACTAATGCTTGCAGATGTCTCTCTAAGTACAGTTAGATACATATGAAATGAAGTACAGTTTCATACATGCAAAATGTATCTACCATGACTCAGCACTTTTGGACTTGTGATTTTCTGTTTAATCTCAAGACTATGAAAATTCGTTTTTACTATAACTTTTTTATTTTTAGAGATATTGGAATTCTGATTGCATTTTTGGTTAGGCCATTTTCCCCTAAAAGTTTGCTACCTGCAATACACAGAAGTCTGGTTGCATAACTAACAGGGTCAAGGGGAAAAATACTTTTTGTTCTCAGTCAAATATTAACCGATTTTAAAAATTCAAAGTGCTAACATAATCTACATAAAAAGAGCTATCTAGAAAAAATATAATAAAATAAATCGGAAATCATTTAATAAATAAGATATTAAAATTTGCAGTTTTTATTTTTTCTATCTCTCTTAAAATGTTTCAGAAATGTATATAAGCATGAGGTTAACACTTTTAAAATTTTTTTAAGGTTTTCATTCATTTATGTAGAAGCAAATGTTAATAATTAAAAATTTTCAGTAAGTAATCTATGTTGTGCATCATATGTAAGATTTTTTTACCATACATAATCACATAAACAAGTGTATCACTTGGAATTTCATCATTAAAAGTTGCACGAAGTTTCATTGTAGTTTTCTGTGTAGTTACAACATTCTTCTTTCTGCGTGTCGTATTGATTACATAAATTGAATATTAATTTATAAAACTAAATGGACTAATATCAATATCTGATTTTAGTAAAGTAATTATTTTAAAATCATGAAATGCATCATATGCTTTAAGTAAATTATTTGGCGGATTAATATTTCACATTTCTTGAAGAAAAACTTCATTTTTACCAATTTTTAAATAAATATTCTGTAGTTTGACATTATCAAATAATGACGAATTAACTAATTGATTATTTTTACGATTTGCCTGAAATTAACAAATACTAAGTATGGCATATCAAATTGTATAGAGTTAAAATAATTTGTAATATCTAGTTCAAAACTGTTTTTACCAGATAAACCAGCAACTTCTTTTGTTTGAAGTTCATTAAGAGATATAGGAATTTTCGGATTTTTAAGAATAATTTCACATTCTTCAAGTTCATAATTTGGTTCATATTTAACAACTGGTACACGAATTTCCAGACATTCTATAGTAATTTTACCTTCCTTAGGAAGAGTATCTTTTATTTCAATTCCAGCATCATTTTTATCAGACCAACAAAGAATCACATCTCCAGAAGGTGAACTATGTGTAAAAATTACAGTTAAATCTCCTTCCCACATAATTTATTTATAATCTTTAAAAATCCACCAAGTAATGATAATGGATAAAGTACTTCATTTCTTTTACTATTTATTTTTCCCATATTAATTATACGTCCTTCTAAACTTATTTTGTCAGTAACAGATGAAGTTAAATGAAGTAAAGCAGGTGAAGAAATAAAAGGATGTTCAATTCTGGGTAAAATATTATTTCCTTTCGTTATCGTTATAAAATCAAACAGTTTCATTACATAATTATCAATTAATTTTTTGTTTGAATTTCCATCATAAGTTTGATAATCTGTGCCATCATTTCCAACAATACTAAAATTCATGTACAATTGTGCATGACTTGGATGAAGCAAACCATCACCAATATTTATTTCAATTTCTGTATCTTTGATAGGAACATTTAAATTATTTTTAGTTTTCTCATTCACAGGGAATGAATAGAATTGATAACTTTCAATTTTATTCATGACGCAGTCTAAGATTGTTTTAGCAGTTACTTATTTATTGAGGAAAAAATTTATTTGCGTCAGCAAAGCAGACTTTAGTCTGTGAATAAGATATTCCTAAAACAATGGTTACAGTAGCACCATTAAAGTCAATTAAATTATCATTTTCATCAGTTATTGTAACTTCTAAATCCTGAATTGCATTAAAAGTAGGAACATTTACAGGATATTTTGGTTCATAAATAATTGGTCCACCAATTCTGCATTATGTTTAAATGAAGCAATAATATTAGTTTCTTTATGAAAATGATCATTATGTTTTACATACATTCCATCAACAAGATTAAAATTTTTATTTATTAACTCAAAAGGAATTATTTTAGGAACATCTTTAGCTACAGATGTTTCATTAGGTAAAACAACTTGATTATTAAAACCAAGTAAACTTTCAATACTCTCTTCTATATCCATATACAATTTTACATCACCTTCAACAACAATTATGTTTATAATTTTATTTGCTTTAGTATGTATACTAGGTTTTTTTGAAGAAACTTCTATCGTTTCTCCATCACACTAAAGTTTGTTATTTTTTGTTATAATATTTTGTGCTAAAAAGTTGAATAAAAACCAACTAGTGGAATATTAGTATAACTATGACATATTGGAACAGTTAATTTTTTTCTAAGTATTGAAGATTTTTCACTAAGTTGAAACAATCTACTCATTTACTACTGAAAACAATTATTAAATAAATGAATAAAGCAGATTGGGAACCTAAAGTAAGAATTCCAGAAATAAGTTAAAAACAAACATGGTAAACTTTTACTACATTCTATTAGATGTGCGATAATTGGACCAAGTGGTTGCGGAAAAAAATTAATGATTGATAATTATATTTTAACTCCAGGACAGTTAAATTGGAATAAAATTAATCATGTAAATGTTTATTCAAAAAGCTTAGATCAGCCAAAGTATCAAGAATTTATAAAACAAGGTAAAAAAATTGAAGATAAAATTAATGAAAATATTGTTAGATTTTTTGAAAATAACGAGGAAATTATTCCTTCAGATGAATGTGAATATAATTCAGTTGTGGTATTCGATGATTTAATTTTAGAAAATCAAGATATTGTAAGAGAATATTTTACCAGAGCCAGACACAAAGGTATAGATTGTTTTTATGTATCTCAAACTTATTCGAAAATACCTAAACAGTTAGTTAGAGATAATCTAATTTTTTTAAATGTCTTTAGACAAGATGATACAAATTTAAATCATATTTGTCATGAATTTGTTGGTGGAGATTTAAAGTTTGATAATTTTAGAGAAATGTGTAGTAAATGATGGAATGATGAGTTTGGATTTTTCACAATACATATGTCTAGAAAACCAAATGAAGGTAAGTTTAGAAATAGAATAAAACATTTCTTAACAACATAAACATCAAACATAAACATCAACTTTAACATAAACATAAACGTAAATGTAAACATAAACATAAATATAAACATTAAACATAAACGTTCAACATAACTAATGTATTTTCTTCCTTAATAAATGTTTGCGTAGTATGACGAAAAAGTTGTTAATCAAGCTAAACAAAATAAAAAGAAAGCTGAATAATTAAAAGAACAATTTAAGCTTTGGAAAAAGCAACCAAGAACAGAACATGAAAAATATAAAAAAGAAGATCAACCTGTTATTGATGCAATTGAAGAAGTTAAACAAGGAATCGAAGGATCATGAGATAATGTTCTCAAAGCAATTGAAGAAAATAGTTAAGTTAGAAAAGATATGATTTCATATCGTCATCATATAAAAGATTTTTGGTGATTTTTCACCAATTAAACCATTAAAAGATAGGTCTGATGATATTCCTGGAAAATATGATTACACATTAAGTGAATCAGAAATTCAAGATGTATTAAATAAATACCAAGAAGAAAAAGAAACAAGTAGTCATGAAAATGAAAACAAAAAGATAATTGAAACTAAAAATATAAATGTAATTGAAATAATGTTAAAGTACATTAATCATAGTGAAGATAAAGATTTTGGTTTAACACCTGTTTGCATGTTTAAATATGTTGGTAATTTACCTGTTGAATTCAGTGGAGATAAATTAAAAATTGGTGAAAAAACATATGCAGGTACAGATGGATTACTGAGACTTTTAACTGAAAAACAAATTACTATTGATGATATAACTGAAAAATTGGATGGTCTAGATTTATCAAATTATGCAGATATATTATACAATTCAGGTGCATTGTATTCTGATAATAATCCAAATAAAATAAGATGAAGTAAAGGTAATAAATATAAACACTTGATAAAATCAACTGTTGATGATTATTTTTCAAACTTAAGAAGACACACTATCATACAATAGATGATTCAGAACCAAGTTCTCCTGAAAAATAGGTGAAAGTTTAATTAAAAATGTACTGATAAATCAATTGAATATGTTTCGATGAATGATGTTAAACAATTAATTGATAGATTAGCAGTTATTCATGGTGAAGAGCTAGCTGGAAATAATAATTATCATAATGAAAAAAATAATATTGCATAAATGTTAACAAATAAATTTATTTATTTTTAATTGATAATCCAATAGGATTTCCATATTTACTTACATCTTTGAATAATCTTCCACATACATTTTGGGAAAGTGATAAGTATGGATAAGGATTAGTCAGTTGTGTTTTAAATAATGTTCCAATGCCTGATATGCATCTACCAGGATATAATTACTGTGGACCATTTACTAAACTTGAACAAAGACTAACACATGGTGATCCAGAAATAAATCCATTAGATGAAGCTTGTAAAAAACATGATATTGCTTATAGAGATAGTAAAGATTTGGAAAAAAAGACATAAAGCTAATAAACAACTTCAATTAGTTGCAAACGAAAGTATGTATGCAAATGATACTTCATTTTGTTGTAACAACAGCAGTTAGAGGAATAATGAATGGAAAAGAAATTTAGATATGTGAATTAATGTTGATGAAAATGGATGGGGATTATAAATTTAAAAAATCTTTATTAAATTTTTAACTATATAAATGAATAACTTTATAATGATTATACTATGCTACCTAGTGGCAAAACAAAACCAGAATTAATTATATTAAAGTTAAATAATGAACAATTAAATGCAATTGAACCATTTTTAACAGAGGTTCAAAAAAGGAAAAAAGAAAAGGAAGTTGGTGGAAATTTACTTATTACATTAGGTATTCCTGTTGTTAAAAAAATTATTGAATATTTAACAAAAACGAAAGATGGTAATGGACTAACACAACATGAAGTCGGATTTTTACCATTATTATTAGCTGCATTACCATATTTAGCAACAATTGGTTCTTTAGATGGTGGATCTGCAGCAATTGCAAATGCAGTTATAAACAAAAAGAAATCTGATAAAGAATTAGAAGAACAAAAAAGACATAACTTAGAAATGGAAAAGAAAGCAGGAACTGGAATAAAGAAAACAAAAAAAAATTTCGAAAATGTAACTAATAAATATCCTAATGCATTAAGTAATTTTGATATTGAGGAACTTACTAAACAATCAAAAATTAAACACTTTTGTGGTGTACATATGATTGGTGAATTACCAAATATGATATTTAAATTTGAATGTGGTATAGTTAATTTAGATACATCTGATAATCCTGATACATATTGGATTTGTTATTTTAAAAATGAAGATAAAAAATTTGTTTTTGATTGATTTGGTGGTAATATACCAAAACAGTTTGTTAACTATTTAGGAAAAAATGAACTATATTACAATACAGAAATAATATAAAATTTTGATGAAGTAATTTGTGGTCATTTATGTTTATTCATTTTGAAATTGTTATGTGAAAATTATAATTTTATTGATGTTTTTGATTTAATAAATGGTCATTTTTGGAATTAAGATGCATCTAATTAAACAAAATGAACAAGTAGTTAATACAACTACATTAAATTTATAAAATATAGAAAATATCGAAAATAGTATTAAACAACTACAGTCATCAATAGATCAAAAGATAACTATTGCAATTAAACAATTTCATAAAGAATTTAATGTTATTTTTAGTGTAACTAAAGGATATAATGGTTTTTAAGGTAGAAGACTTGCTAATGTAGATGATCCAATTGATGCAAAAGATGTAGTTAACAAACAATACTTAGAAAAAGATTATGTTACAAAACCTGAATACACAAACTTTTTAACACAATTTAATAATTATTTTATGAAAAAGAAATACAAAAAGCTTTTTCAGATTATTTCACAAAAACAGATTTAACTGCATACTTGGAACAGTTAAGTAATGTTTAGCAAAAGCTATATGATAAACAAATAATTGAATTTACTTTTATGATGGGAGGCGAGGAAAAAATGTATAATTTTGAATATGATTTTGTACTTAAAAGAATTATTATTGTTGGTAAAAATACCACTTCGATGATTTTGATACAACAGTCAGTGTAGCTGATAAGCTACATAAAACAAATAATTATATTCAATCAATAATGTTACATAAATTAACTTTTATAACTGTAATATTGAATGATTCTGTTAAAACTGTTCCTGAACCTGTAAATATAATTGTATTTGGTAAAATAATTTAAAATTTAAACTTTGAGAAATTTCCTACCTATGTAGATGGAAAATCAAACTTCACATGAATATCACATTTATTGTTTAAAGTGTAAAAAGTTTATAGAGTGACAACTAAAAATGAAAGACAAAGAATTGAAGGTCTTTGTACAGTCTGTAAATCTGAAAAGAGGTAATTTGTAAAAATAATTTTGTAGAGGAACAAAGTTCTAAGACTGCTGAAGCAGTCGATACTGAAGGTTTAAATAATAATAATGTTCGTGAAAATAAAATTAATGAATTGCATAAACCGATGAGAAAGAATTTTAAAAGAAGAAATGTTGTTTCTTTTAGTATAGACGATTTATGGCAAGATGATTTAGTTGGAATGGATTCAGGTAATTTAAAAGGGATTTCTAAAATAAATAAAGGATATAAATATTTATTGACTGTATTGATGTCTTTTCGAAATTTGCTTAGGCTGTTCCTATTAAAGATAAAACAGCTTAAAAATATAGTTTATGCTTTTCAAAAAAATTTTATAGATAGACAACCAAATAATTTACACACAGATAGTTGTAAAGAATTCTATAACAAAGAAGTTTAAGAATTAATGGAGAAATATAACATTAATCATTCAACTTTTTCAGAATTAAAAGCATCTGATGTTGAATGCTTTAACAGAAAGATGTGGAAGACATTTTCTTTACAAGAAAATTATAAATGGATAAATTTAGTTAAAGATCTAATTGATGAATATAACACAAAACATTCTACAATAAAAATGAAGCCAATAGAAGTAAACGAAAAAAATTTGAAAATAACTAATATTGTCTCTAATGAAGCTGACGCTATATTTAAAAAAGGTGATAAAGTGAGAATTAGTAAACTTAAAAGTATTTTTGAAAAAGGATATACAGCTAATAGGTCAACAGAAATATTTGAAATTGAAGATGTTATTTATTCTAATCCAGTTACATATAAATTAAAAGATATAAAAGGAAATTCTTAAGAACAAGAACTACAGAAAACGAAATATCCAGATGTATACTTCGTTGAAAAAGTTCTAAAAAGAAAGATATTAAAGTTTATGTTAAATGATTAGGTTTTGATAATTCACACAATAGTTGGGTAAATAAAGATAAAGTTATTTTATGGTAGTTCAGTTTGATTAGTGACTGCTAAAGCAGTCTTTGATTGTGTCAAGACTAATTATTCCATGAATCAATTGTTCTTGTATATAGTTATTCAAAATACTGAAATAGTTCATATGACATTCAATCCTTAAATTTTCTCTCATTCTTTGAAACATATTTATTGAATTAGGATTATAATCCAATCTTAACATTTCTTCAAAATTTGGATGTCTATCTTCCATTTTATATAGTTGTTTCTGTAGATGTTTTCATTGTGTTCTAATGACATATAATCATATTCACAATCATCATCAAATAATTTTAAAAGAATGAATGTTGGTCTTATGTTTTCAGTAATTGTTTTAGGAACTACATGTGGTAATAAATTATTTATTTCTTCGCTTCTGTTACCTATTATTTCCGAAACCATATTAACTGTTTCTCTTAAATTTTCGATTTGTTTTTTATCTAATTTACGTATTTCATGTAAAGATTCTACTTAATATTTATAAGCACCAATCATCTCTTTTCCAATCTTATATTCACCATGTTTTCTAATTGATGGTGAAACTGCTTCGTAAACCCAATCTTGAAAATCTTCTGCAAAAGGCATTTAAGATTTCATAACTAGAGAATAGAGACCAGATTCACTGATAAATTTTGTTGATTTTTTTATATATTTAGGTAGCGCTGAAATAGTGTTACCAAAATTATCGTATGTTTTACAGTATTTTTGTTTAACATTCTCTTTAATACCATTCTTAGGTCTAACATATCCTAACAGATCTGCAACTTGATCTGCATAAAACCATGGATTATTTTCTTCATCAATAATCATTAAAACTTGCTTATTGTTGTAAGTAAGCTTATTGTTGACGATATCTACAATCGATTCATTTAAGAGAAATATTTTTTATTAGTTTTGAAAAAAATTCATAGTATTTGAAATTCGTAGTTTGTATCAATGATTAAATTAAATCAGAGAATTTAACATTTTTACAAATCTAGTAAAAATTATTTCCTATAAATGGAGAACCAAAACGAAATTCAATCTAAAGAAAAAGATACTTATGAACTAATTGAGGTATGTGAGAAAGATATTGATTGCCCTATTTGTTTAAGTAATGAAAATAATAATCAATTTGTTAAAACAAGTTGCAAACATATTTTTTATAAAGAATGTATTGATGAATGGTTACAGGAAAAAGAAAATTGCCCACCTTGTAGAAGTGTTATTAAAAATAAAGAACCAACATTAAAAGATATATTAGCTGCACTTGATTATTTAACAATAACTACAAGCTCTTTTGTTCCTTTATTTGATAGAAATCGACAATTTAGAAATCAGAATAATTTAAAATATAAAAAAATTACTTTTTTACAATTCTAATAAATTTTTTTCTATGTAAATGGAGCATGTTCATGTACAACAAGATTGCTCCCCAAAAACTTAGTTTTGTAAATATTGTACTACAGAGAAATCAATTGATAATTTCACTTTACAAAAGTATACAAACGTTTGTTATAGAACTATATGTAGGCCATGTTTAAATAAATATCATGTAGAAAATTACAATAAGAATTGAATTCTTTGCGTATGTGGAAAAAGTGTTGCTAAATATTATTTTAAAGAACATTTAAGACGAAACCAAATGAAGAACATACGAAAATTGAAGATGAAGAAAAATCTAAATCTACAATGAATAATGAAGAAGTTATAATTGAAGAGAAGAAGAAATCTTAAAATTTGTCAACAAATTAAAGATTTAAATTGTTTTTATATTTATCCATCACATAAAGATAAACATAATAAGAAATGTAGGAAATGTACTTTAGAGTATATTAAGAATAAGAAAGGTTTAACTTTAAACAATAATCCTTTATGATTAATTATCTACCCATCTATTAAACAATTATCATTTTATTTAGTAAAAATAATTACTACAAAACTAATGAATATATTTTAGTATTAAATACAAGAGCAAACTAATTGATTCTTAAATTAAATAATGAACTACTTGTTTAAGAACTAATTGATTGTTAAACTAAATAATAAACAAATTAATTAAAAACTAATTGTTTGTTAAACTAAATAATCAACTAATTCTCTTTTTGATGAATTATTCATTAAATAATAATCCTTATCTATGTATTAAATAATTATCATTTTATTTAAAAAAATATTTTTTTACAAATCTAATAAATTTTTGTAATAAATTGAAGAGCAAAATGGAAAGTAACATTGCTGTTCAACTAGAACAACTTTCTAATCAACTACAACAATTTCGAGAAGGCGAAGCGATCAGCTGTGGGGAGCTACAAGCCCTCCTCGTGTGAAAGGGAAAGTGGTAGGGGGAGCCTGTGCTGACATCACTCACCCTAGCTGAGCCTACGGCCAGTATCAGGGGCACCGCTGCGCTAGCCGATAGCTGCGTCATCAGACACGCCTCACAGCAGGCATCTCAGTGGTAGCCACTGCTGACGTCACTCACCCCAGATGAGCGGGCTGGCCACCTCCATAGCCACGGCGCGCCAGTCAACAGCTGTGTCATCTGACACACCCCCATGGCAAGCATCGGCGGACACTGCTCGCCCTTAAGTTGGGTAACCCCTGACGTGAAGCAGTGGACTATAGCCTGAAGCACCTATATGCAGCAGGGAATGATGACAGGTTGTCTGTCACCCTGGTCTCCAGTAGCCCTCGCTGTCATCATTATAGCTGTCGTCGAGACATTATGGGACTGATGAATGATGATGTGTTTCAAACTGCTCTGTCGTGAAGAAGGAGAGAAAGGAACTGTTTACGAGATATGATTGCTGCCAAGACTGAGGTATATATGAACAATTATTTACTCTGTGGATCGCTAAGTAAGCATAAAGTAAAGAAGGACTGAGACAGGCGCCATTGTGAATGGTTCGACAAAGGAAGAAATGATCTCTCAGGCAATACGATTGTGATGACCAAGTGAAAAAGTAGAGCATGATGAACTCGCCAGTTTATCGGTGATCCATAGCTCAGGTCATAGTAATATTGAAAGTTCACTGACAAAGGTTAACTGAGGAATTTTGTTCAGAGATAATCTGGTTGGTGATAGGCACAGGTGGCGGAGCTGATGAACAGATGTAAGAGGAGTGGGCCATTCTGTTACATTGTGTTTCCCAAGGTACATGATCACATAAACAGACGGCATACGCAGTCACCGGCACTTGGATGTGAAGTTAGGTTGTCCTCCAAGTATCTTTGGAAGAATGTCCCCCCCCCCCCATCGCCCCTTGGCTGTGGTACATTGTCGATTGGCATGTGACGATATGAAAGTAGGCAAAGTTCATTTTGTGTTTGTTTATTTTCAGGTCCATCGATTTTTGTAACAACTTTTCTCTGTTCTAATGTTTGCCACTATTTTGTACATTTGTTTTAGTGGTATGTGGCGCAGTGTTGTGTTTGGATAATTTATCTTTATGATAGTTCACTTGAAGGTTTTTTGTTGACGTTTTTTATCATGTTCATTTGGAATCTGTCAACAGGTTAGGTTAGTGGTTCTTTAATTTTATTATGTAGCTGAAGTATGTGTCTTGTTGTTGTTTCTGTACTATGCACAGTGTTTTTACCA
The DNA here is from genome assembly GCF_021461395.2 of Schistocerca americana. NCBI lineage: Eukaryota > Metazoa > Arthropoda > Insecta > Orthoptera > Acrididae > Schistocerca > Schistocerca americana. Next base: position 803,667,753 of record NC_060119.1, read on the forward strand.
TTGCAGATAACTTTAGTGTTAGTTTCTTTGTGTATCTAGGTTATGAACTTACTTGTGACGTGCACAATGTGGGCGTTGTCCCATATAGTTTAGACGCTTTTGTCTTTGTTTGTGTAGTAAGGTAACATTTAATTTTAGTATCAAATAACTTGGGTTCTTATAACTGTCATCATTTCTTGATGTTCCTTTATGTGAATTAGAATAGTTCTATTGTAATTTGTTGATGTGTGTTTGCACACATCCATGTTGGTAAGGATTTAATGAACGTAACTTTATTGAAAGGTGTCCTTCTATTTCGTGATGTTCGTGATATTACCGGGAATAAAACTTTTGTCTCCATTATAGAAGTACAATTTTCACGAAAAACTTGATATTTCCCATGAATTTTTAGTTTTGCACTTACATCATAGCTGGATAAGTAAAATTAGTTGTCTTTAAGGTGTGTTTGAGAAATCCTTTGATAATTGATTGCTAAGACACGGACATCTTGATGTGGTATAGTATCGTGTCGTTCCATAACAATATTTTGTTTTGTTTTGCCCTTTGTGTAAAACGGGCGCCCACTGAATTTTATGCCTAATTTATTTGTTAATTTTGCACTTTCCACTCACATTTTTAAGTGTATGTCAGCATCGTTTGATTTTGCAAATGACATTTCTTTGGCTCATCTTAATGTAAATTCTTTCATTAATTATCTTAGCATTATTGGATTTGTGTTGATCTTGCACTTTTCACGTAGAATTTTACATCTGCTTGGCAGCACCATCTGATTTTAAAAATGACATTTCTGTGGTTCATTTTAACTTAAATCTTCATGACGAAATGAATGATTTTGAATGGTCATCACTTGTTTGCCTAGGATGTTAATTTAGACATTTCCTATGTTATTCACTTGCTATGTCGTTTAAATGCCATCGCCTTATGCCAAGTGGCCGCATATTTGATCTGCTCATAGCGGGAATATTCATTCGTGCCAGAGAGCAGGACGTTGCAATTTTTTTTGTCCTTTTCTATAGCACAAACTACTGTTTTCAATTGTTTCCATTTTTCTGTTACTTATGCATAGAACATAACATTGGTAAAAGAAATGAACCAGAATTGTCCTCCCATGAGAAGAACATTCCGGATCATTTCTTTCCATCCACGCATGGGGTGATGAAACGGTACAGTAATTTCCGCTCTATAAGCACCAGGTTTCGCTGCTCGCTCGCACCGGGAAATAGAAACAGAGGCGGCTCCGCCGCCAATTTTGTTACACGACGCGGACGGTGGCGGGTGCAACAGAACCCATGTGGACGGATGGAAAGAAATGTGTCAGGCTTCATAATAAGTATTTATATGTGTCGCGTATTATGCATTTCTCGTCCACGAATGTGAATCTGCACATGAACTTTCCTAATCCTCCTCACACCTTTCCGTAAAGCGTGGCCAAATATTTGTTGGGAAGTAGTTCTGTAGTATAGTAGTGTCACCCTTACTCATGGCTAGGGGATAAGAGAGACAGCACAAGCAGTTAAAAGTCAAAGACTTTCCAGTGTCACAAGATTTGGGGTGGAGAGGTTGGTCACGGCCAATAGTTCGACCACCCCCTCCACCGGGGCCCAGGAAGACCTCCAGGTGCCCGCTAAATTGTAGGAGTGTTACAGAAGACGGGTAAGTGAGCAGACGTGCCCTCTCTGCGTCTGCCTCAATGTTCATGCATGGAAGAGAGGTATTTGAATATTCGTACTAATTCTTTTGTTTCCAGCTTCTGATTGTGTAAGGAAATGAATGATCTCGGTAATTTAGGAAATTTGACACCCCTGTGTTAATGTATCTGGTCTCCAGTTTGCCCATTATCCTCCTCACATAGTGGATGTCCTATGTAAAATGTTGGGAGACTTTGCTGATATACATTTGGCCAACGCAATTCCGTCTTACCTGTAGAAATGTGCGTGCAGATTAGTATATAATATACCCGAGCTATAAGTTGAAAATTTGTAATATCTGTAAACTGAAACAATTGCTGCTATCGGTGTAAAGTCGTGTGATAATGCTTAAAATAAATAGGAACTCCCTTAAAAATCGCAAAGAAGACAAATTAAAGGAATTTATTTAAAATAAAAGCTATAGAATGCAGGGACCCACACATCAGCGTGTGAGCCCTCCAGCCCCTTGCCTAGTATCGTACAGAAAGGACACGCTCTCTAGGTAGCGCTCTCAATCTCCTCTCCCCAGTTATCCGTTGCGCAATTTTGATTCAGGGCTTGACCGCATCAACTTCCATCTGGCGTCCCTAGCAAGGAGGTAAGACGGTAAACTTTCACTGTAGTCAGTCATGTTTTAGGGTGGGTCATGCGTTGGGCTGTATCCGCTGATGCGTGGAACTTAAACTACTAAGATAACTGTCTTTTCTGCCTAAATATTGCTTTATACTTTAGAGGGATTTCATGAATGAGTTCAGTGGAATAAGTCACTATATAATTGGTGGAATTCCGTTGTTCTATGATCTGTCGATTGGTAAGATTCCTGTTCGGAATTTTGCTCTTTTACTTTAACTTTGTTATTAATATTCTGTACCGTTGCTTGTTTTACCAATGGGGATTTAGTCCCCGTAAATTCTCGTTAAATTTATGTCCAATTATGCTTGTCATCTGTATGGGTCTGGGACTACTTGTTATTTAGGAAGGAGCTTTACGTAACATGTTTCACTCAGTATAATCTAAAAAAGAATGTATAAGGTTTTTAATCATATTTGTTATTGGTGGCTGTTGGAAGTCCGGTTTGTAAAAGATTTTGTGCAACTGTTTTTGGGGATATGTGTAATAAAACTTTGTGAGCTACAAGCCTTGTTTACGTTTTCTTGTGACTCACGTCCCACCGGATGAGACGTATATATACTGGCAGTTGCTGTTTCCACATAAAAATTTCTGCAAATTTTGTGTTGCGTCCGTCGTCTGCGGTACTACTGTAGGAAAGCGTGGTTATTTTATGATGATAATGAGCGCGGGCCTGCAATAATCACTCAAGTATTTATTGTAAATTTGTTTTTCTTTCTGCTCTTGGTAGTTCCGGTATTTTGCGCCGTTCTTCGGGTACGATAAGTAACGAAATACTGTGATGGGCCAAAATGAGTATAATGCGTCACCTAAGAAAGATGTGGCACTATCTTCAATAAATATTTGGCTAAATAGAAGTCGAAGTTGTCCCATACTAAGGGAGTGAGAGGCAGATTAAGAAGTCCTGCATCGTCGTTCTAAGGTAGGTGCTAGTGGAGGTGGTTTTCCATTCCCTTCCCCCGACCTGTAATGAAGTGTCGTGTACAGTGATGAGTCAGAACATTATGACCACCTATTTAGTAGCCGATATGTACACCTTTGGTACGGATAACAGCTGGGACATGTCGTGGAATGGAGGCAGTGAGGTCTTGGTAGGTCGACGGAGGGAGTTGGCAAACACAAGTTACCTAACTTCCGTAAATTACGGGGAGGGAAGCGATGAGCTCTGACACCACGTTCAATCATAGACCAGACGTATTCGATCGGGTTCAGATCTGACGAACTGGCGGGTCAGCACATCACCTGGAACTAGACACTGCGTTCTCGGACCACTCCATGACACTCCTGCCCTTGTGATATGGCACGTTATCTTGCTGAAAATTGCCACTGCCGTCGGGAAACATGATCGTCATGAAGGGTGTACGTGGTCTGCAGCTAATGACGATACTCCTTGCCCGTTATGGCACCTTGCACGAGATCTACTGGACCCACGGATTCCCAAGTAAATGCACGTCCGAAGGGACATTGCAATATAATTCGAAATAACACAGCCACAGCAAAATCGGAGAACAGTAACTGGTGCGTTCATCTTACCGTTTATTGTTCTACAACTGTGTTATTATCTTTGGAGAATCTAGGAACTGCAGTAGTTACAAGAATTCTGCCGCACAGAGATACTACGACCCTTGTAATCATTGTATTAACTCTAAGCTCTTCGCCGGGAGAAGCGTTGTGCCCCTCCAGCTAGGCGAGAAGCGTACGGCCACTTAATTAGCCTCGTCGCTCCTTCGCCCGTAATATCTAATTTCTGGGCTTAATATAACGTCGTTACCATGGATATCTGCTGGAGTAAGGTGATTTGCTGGCAGCAGGGCTGGAAGCGATTCTACAAAGGTGTCGTCCGCGAAATATAAAAGATAGCAGCATTTCGCTCATTAACAGAAACCACAAATGCTGTAACTATATTGCTGGACTCAATTCTGATATTTTTTTATTAGTCCTATTCTGCCGCTACTTCTCCTATATCATTAACGGGGAGAAAAGTTCACATGGATCAGTAACGTACCGGCACAGACACTGACACTCTTCCACCACCAAAAAGTTTCACTTCAGAATATACACTGAGAGAAAAGAATTCACAACACCAAGGCAGAGTTGTGCGACGTAAACGGAAGTTGCTATTTCTACATCTGAAATATGGTGTATATTCAAATTTCGTGCCAGTCGTGTAAGAGCGGCACTAGTGGCGCTTCCGTAAGGATGCGAATCAACTTTAAGTACACGCTGCAACAGTCTTCAGCGTAAGTTACCTTTGAGATAGGACGTGGTGAGCTAATGTTAGGCAAGAACGCCTTCAAGGCGACAAATACGCCATTGTCAACACATCACTGAGTTTGAATGAGATCGTCTAATATGGCCACTAGAAGCTGGGTGCTCTTTCTGCGAGATGCTTATAACAGTTTCCACTACGAAACTTTGTCTCGAAACCTGGCAGCAAATCCAAAGGGATTCTGGCCGTATGTGAAGTATGTTAGCGGCAGGAAATAATCAATGCCTTCTCTGCGCGAAAGCAATGGAGATACTATCGAAGACAGTGCTCCAAAAGCAGAGTTACTAAACACAGCCTTCTGAAATGCCTTCACAAAAGAAGACGAAATAAATATTCCAGAATTCGAATCGAGAACAGCTGCCAACATGAGTGATATAGAAGTAAATATCCTTGGAGTAGTGTAGCAACTCAAATCACTTAATAAAAGCAAGTCTTCTGGTCCATACCGTACACCAATTAGGTTCCTTTCGGAGTATGCTGATGCATTAGCTCCATACTTAACAATCATATACAACCGTTCGCTCGACGAAAGATCCGCACCCAAAGACTGGAAAGTTGCACAGGTCACACAAATATTCAGGAAAGGTAGTAGGACTAATCCACTAAATTATAGGCCCATATCGTTAACGTCGATATGTAGCAGGATTTTGGAACATATATTGTATTCGAACATTATGAATTACCTCGAAGAAAACGGTCTATTGACACACAGTCAACACGGGTTTAGAAAACATCGTTCCTGTGAAACACAACTAGCTCTTTATTCACATGAAGTGCTGAGTGCTATTGACAAGGGATTTCAGATCGATTCCGTATTTCTGGATTTCCGGAAGGCTTTTGATACTGTACCACACAATTGGCTTATAGTGAAATTGCGTGCTTATGGAATATCGTCTCAGTTATGTGACTGGATTTGTGATTTTCTGTCAGAGAGGTCACAGTTCGTGGTAATTGACGTAAAGCCATCGAGTAAAACAGAAGTGATTTCTGGCGTTCCCGAAGGTAGTGTTATAGGCCCTTTGCTGTTCGTTATCTATATAAACTATTTGGGAGACAATCTGAGCAGCCGTCTTCGGTTGTTTTCAGAAGACGCTGTCGTTTATCGATTAATAAATTAGTCAGAAGATTAAAACAAACTGCAAAACGATTTAGAAAAAATACCTGAATGGTGCGAAAAGTGGCAGTTGACCGTAAATAACGAGAAATGTGAGGTCATCCACATGAGTGCTAAAAGGAACTCGTCAAACTTCGGTTACACGATAAATCAGTCTAATCTAAAAGCCGTAAACTCGACTAAGTACATAGGTATTACAATTACGAACAACTTGTATTGGAAGGAACACATAGAAAATGTTGTTGGGAAGGCTAGCCAAAGACTGCGTTTTATTGGCAGGACACTTAGAAAATGTAACAGACCTGCTACACTACGCTTGTCCGTCCTCTTTTAGAATATGGTGTGGGATCCTTACCAGTTGCCGGCCGTGGTGGCCAAGCGGTTAAAATCGCTACAGTCCGGAACCGCGCGGCGGCTACGGTCGCAGGTTCGAATCCTGCCTCGGGCATGGATGTGTGTGATGTCCTCAGGTTAGTTAGGTTTAAGTAGTTCTAAGTTCTAGGGGACTTATGACCTTAGAAGTTAAGTCCCATAGTGCTCAGAGCCATTTGAACCATTTGAGCCTTACTAGTTAGGACTGACCGAGTACATCGAGAAAGTTCAGAGAAGGGCAGTACGTTTTGTATTATCACGAAATATGGGAGAGAGTGTCACAGGAATGATACAAGACTTGGGCTGGACATCATTAGAAGAAAGGCGTTTTTCGTTGCGACGGAACCTTCTCACGAAATTCCAGTCACCAACTTTCTCCTCCGAATGCGAAAATATTTTGTTGACACCGACCTACATAGGGAGTAACGATCACCACGATAAAATAAGGGAAATCAGATCTCGTATGGAAAGATATAGGTGTTTATTCTTTCCGCGCGCTTTACGAGATTGAAATAACAGAGAATTGTGAAGGTGGTTCGATGAACCCTCTGCCAGGCAATGTGATTTGCAGAGTATCCATGTAGATGTAGATGTAGTTTGCAGAAAGATTTGGCAGGAATGTAGCCACTGTGGTCACGAGAATGTACGGTAGCAACAAGGCCGGGCTCCGGACGCCCACGTGCCACTTCCAAGAGGGAGACCACAGTGGTCGGCGTATCACTCTGGCGCATCGTACTGCATCTACAGCAGCTATTTGACCTGCAGTTGGCACCACAGTAGCACAACGAACTGTTACAAATCGGTTAGTTCAAGGACAGCTCCGAACCAGACGGTCTGTAGCGTGCAATCCACTTACCCAAACCACCGCCATTTGCGACTTCAGCGGTGTCAAGCGAGAGCTCATTGGAGAACATCGTGGTCTGTTGATTTTCCTGGTGAAAGCTGTTTCTGTTTCGGGGCAGGTGATGGCCGTATGTTGATTAGGAGGATGCCAGTTGAGCATGCTTGTCTGTATGCTAGACACACTGGACCTACACCTGGAGTTATGATCCGGGACTCGTTCTCGTATGAAAGCAGGAGCACTATCGTGGTTATCCCACACTCACTGAGTGCAACATTGTACGTCAGTCTGATGTTTCGCCCTGTTGTGCTGCCATTCATGAAGAGCATTTGAAGAAGTGTTTTCCAGCAGGATAACCGTCGGCCACATACCGCTGTTGTAGCCTAACATGTTCAACAGAATGTCGACATGTTGACTTGGCCGGCTTGATCACCAGATCTACCTCCAAAGGAGCACATACCGGGCACCATCGGACAACAACTCTAGCGTTATCAACAAACAGTATTAACTGTCCCTGTACCGATCGACCTAGTGCAAGGGGCATTTAATTCCATCCCCCGGCACCTGTACAATAGAATACATGCATGTTCGCCTGCTTACAGTCAACATTATGGCGGTTCCACCAGTTATTGCTGTACAGGCATTTCATATCTCCGGTGGGTTATCTCTTACTTTCATTAACCTGTGATCTTGCAATGTTAATCACTTAAATATGTTACCTAGAGAAATGTAATCCCGAAATTTCAATACTCTGCTGCGATTTTTTATCCGCCGGTGTGTGAACACAAAATGTGGCCTGACTGCGAAGAGTTGTGGCGTACATGACGAATAAACAAAAAATGTGGCCTGATTGTGAAGTGTTGTGCTATACATTACTAATAAACACCTTTCGCGTGGAATACTCTGTTGATCGTACCACGCTCCCGTCCTGCAAGTAGTTACAAGTATCTGCAAGAATTCGGAACGGGAGGAATTAAATCATAGGCACTAGGTTTTGGCGGAACTGGCAAAATATCGACATGGTGTCTCTAAGGAGCAGCTAAACACATCATCTTCGTGTGTTACACGTAAAATGGAAATATGACATATATTCAAAATTGACTTCCGGAAATGTGGGTGGTGCACAAAGCAGACCTGAGAGTATTTTTATAAAATAAAGTTGCTGAAGCTTTCGTGGGCACTTATTGAGGTATAGCCTGTTGGCTTTCGTCTGAAGATCTTCGACCGACGTTCGAAGACTTTTCTGACTTTTCGCCAGCACGAGTGACTCGTGTCATCAAAGCCTCTCCCTCCATTGCTTGTGGCTGATCGGGGGTGGACCTTTGACACTGAGCGAGGTGGCGCAGTGTCTAGCACACTGGACTTGCATTCGGGAGGACGACGGTTCAATCCCACGTCCGGCCATCCTGATTTAGGTTTTCCGTGATTTCCCTAAATAGCCCGCATCTCGTGGTCGTGCGGTAGCGTTCTCGCTTCCCACGCCCGGGTTCCCGGGTTCGATTCCCGGCGGGGTCAGGGATTTTCTCTGCCTCGTGATGGCTGGGTGTTGTGTGCTGTCCTTAGGTTAGTTAGGTTTAAGTAGTTCTAAGTTCTAGGGGACTTATGACCACAGCAGTTGAGTCCCATAGTGCTCAGAGCCATTTGAACCATTCCCTAAATCGCTCGAGGCAAATGCCAGGATGGTTCCTTTGAAAGGGCACGGCCGACTTCCTTCCTCTTCCTTCCCTAATCCGATGAGACCGATGACCTCGCTGTCTTCTCTCCTCACCCCAAAAACAACTGAACCCAACCCAACCTTTGACAGTGTCAGACACCTGAACTAGCGAAAGCCAACAGGCCATACATCACTTTTGTAAAAAGTGATTCTGCTTTATTTTCACTTATGATTCATTCACTCAACCCATTGTCATGCAGAACTACCCCATGAAATGCAATAGAAAGTGATAATCTAGATACCGAAAATTGTTTCTTATGCGTAATTCGTAAACTGAAATGTCCCAGTCTACGCAAACCCCTCTCGAATCAAGTTGACACCGTTACCCATAACTGAAGAGTAATCTACGCAAGTACTATTTAAGAATAAAATGATATTAACTTGTGCAATTCCACCTAGTTGTCCTTCTAAAGCGAAGTACGTTTTTGCATGATAGTTTTCTAAAGAGGTGCATTGCCTACTGTCATTAGGATGCTGAACAACGTCTTTTTCTTAGTTTTGGCACCAACAGTGACGAAGCGCAACCCTGTAGAAGCTAGAAATAGCTCTACGTAATGAAAAGTTAATACTGAAAATTGTCTAAAACGTAAAAGTCAATTTCTTTGAGCGCAAAGTTTTGTAATTATTTTTGGATCAACTTTGTAGGGTAAAGTAAAAAATTGGATCCTAAATACTGATTTACAACACCATAAAGGAAACCTTACCAGCCTTGCATGTTTTCAAGCAATACTTTCGACTATTATACAGAAAATGTAATATCAGCATCAAGAATGTAGCCTATAAAATTGTGTAAGTAGGGGAGAGATTTGTACCTTATAACTCTTTTCGGACTTTCACGTCTGGCCAGTTCTGTAATAGGAGTATAATATATTTTCTTATTCCAGTTTTAAACGATGGCATTCACTTTATGTATGCTACAGTCCTTGAAATTACAAAAATTACGCTGGAAAAATGAGGTTTTTTCCAAATGTGAAAACCTGTTCCAAGGAACAGCATGTTTAGGTACCTCAGAGCAGATATTCTATTCAAATTTAAAATTGTTGCAATCGACAACATCTTGTCAATGTCGTGTTTAATAGTCTATGTGTTACATTATCACCCTATCGCACACCAGTATTCAGTAAACGAAATCAGGTTAAGAAGAGGTAGTATCAAAAACAAGATCTATCTATCTATATCCTAATCCCGCTCCAGCTACTGCCGGGTCTGGGTGCTGACGAGTGCTCTCCATTTGGCTCGGTCCTCCCACCACTTTTCCTCCTCCACTTGCTGCCAGGTCACACCTCTCCTTTCTACAGATATTCTCATTCCCATTTTCTACCGTGTTCTTGGGCGCCCTCTAGGTGTTTTCCCATCCATCTTTAGTTCTTCCATTATTTTGGGGAGTCTCTGCCCATGCATCCTCTTAACATGGCCATACCATCTCAATCTCTTTTTTTCAATTTCTTCTCTCATACTTTCTAATCTCTATATTCCTTGCTCTATTTCATTTCCCCTACTTGCAGTCTGCTCCAGTCCCTTTCTGTCATTGTCCATGTTTCTCCACCATAGGTGACAATAGGGAAGTAATAATTCTTATACATAAGGAGTTTTGCTTTTTCTGAAACTTCCTTATTCCAAATCAGGTGTTTTATTGTTTGGTAGAAATTGCCTCCGTTCTGTAACCTCCTATTAATTTCGTTAGTTATTCTTCCATCTCTAGATATTTCACGAAATTTCTACAATTTTGAGGGGTTCTCCATTCAAGGTAATATTTCCGTTGATTCCTTTCTCTCTTCCAAATACCATTACTTCACTTTTATCTTTATTTATTTTTAATCCATACCTTTTCACTATTTCCTTCCACGCATCAAGCTGTAACTGTACATCTCTCTCTTTATCACCCCATATTACCACATGATCTGCAAAAATCATCTTTTTTTTCTTTTACTATATTTTTAACTACCCTATTCATTCCCTCCAGCACAACATTAAAAAGTGCAGGAGATAGAATACTTCCTTGTTTAAGTCCTTGTCTTATTTCGAAGTATTCAGAGTTCCCCAGTGGTGTTCTAATTCTACAGTTGTGTCCTCTGTACATTGTCTTTATTACATAATCAAAAACAAGATACAAGTTAGAAACGTTTTGAAATAGATGCTATTGGTAATTAACACAAACATCCGTTTTCAAGATAGGGGCCGGCCGAAGTGGCCGCGCGGTTCTGGCGCTGCAGTCTAGAACCGCGAGACCGCTACGGTAGCAGGTTCGAATCCTGCCTCGGGCATGGATGTGTGTGATGTCCTTAGGTTAGTTAGGTTTAACTAGTTCTAAGTTCTAGGGGACTAATGACCTCAGCAGTTGAGTCCCATAGTGCTCAGAGCCATTTGAACCATTTTTTTTCAAGATAGGGAAAACAGAGAAACACAGTTCATTTGCAGATATGACGAGTTTCATGGTAGAAGGACGTGTATTGCTTCGAGGTACAAGATCGTGCACGAGCGATGAAGTATGGTTGAACGGTTCACGCATGTTGTAACTAGTTGTAAAAATAAAGAAATTTTGCGTGCCATAAAACTCTGTGACTGACGAATTAACCGTATCCTCCAAACAGCTTTAATATATTATGCAGCACTTAAACGTATAGATTTACTGATATTTACAAACGCTCCACAAAACACAACTTCATATCTCACAACAACAAAAAGGGCAGAAAAGTACCAGAAACTGCTTATGGTGGTTTCTAACGTACATTCCTTGAAGAAATTCTAAAATCAGTCAGTAGATTGAAACACCGACTAGGAAACATATGTTCCCAGATACTCTATACTCCAAGTAGAACACTCTCCCCTACTTACTCATTTCTACACTGTAGCAATCTTCCTGTTCTGATAAGTCTGCTAAAAGTAGTTTAGCACTTGTGCAGTTGCAGGGCGAAAGAATACAGCTGCACTCTAGTGAAAGACACTTTGTCTAAAGTGAACAGAGAACCGTCTGTAACTTCTCTTAATTCTTTTCTGAAAATATAGCTGCCAACGACAACCTTTCTCCACAGTAATACACATTTAAATGAAGAACTGATGAGACAATGAATATGTGACTTGCATTTACTTACAGTGGCGGTTTAGTACATGCAGTGTGCTCTGCCAGTTTCCTCTTCGACTTCTCTGCTACACACTGTTGTGTGTGACTTCGTACATTACAGTAAGGAGAGGTGGGCTACAGAGTGGTGGGACAACTGTCGTCGTAGGAAAGCTGGACAGGAGCAGAAATGATCAATCAACAAGTTAACACAACAAGCAAAAGATTTACTTAACTTGTATATGTCCAAGCGTACGAAGATTCGTTGCAAATAATTCAGTAAGAAATAGTCTATTTCATACAATAGCAACTACACTTATGCTCATAAATTAAGGATAATTGCAGAATATGGTGCCACACAACTTGGCTCTACACAAAACTGGCGCTAATATCATAGGCACATAGGGAACACACACGACTCAGATCTTTAAATCTACGGTATTGGTGATAAGTTGAGAAAACCGTCCTGAAACACATGTGCTACAAAACGCCACTGTTTCCTGCGTATGTACCCTGACATCAATATGGGATATGATCCCCATGCACATGTGCACAGGACACACAACGAGTTGACATACCCTGGATCAGGTGGTTGAGAAACTGCTGGGGTATAACCTCCCATTCTTGCACCAGTGCTTGTCGGAGCTCCTGAAGTGTCGTAGGGGTTTGAAGACGTGCAGCGATACGTCAACCGAGAGCATCCCAAACGTGCTCGATGGGGTTTAGGTCTGGGGAACAGGCGGGCCACTCCATTCGCCTGATATCTTCTGTTTCAAGGTACTCCTCCACGGTGGCAGCCCGGTGGGACCGTGCGTCATCATCCATCAGGAGGAAGGTAGGATCCACTGCACCCCTGAAAAGGCGGACATACTGGTGCAAAATGACGTCCCGATACACCTGACCAGTTACAGTTCCTCTGTCAAAAACATGCAGGGGTGTACGTGCACCAATCATAATCCCACCCCACACCATCAAACCACGACCTCCATACAGGCCCTTTTAAGGACATTTCTGGGGTTAGCCGGTCGCAATGGCTGACCAGTTCTAGGCGCTTCAGTCTAGAACCGCGCGACCGCTACGGACGCAGGTTCGAATCCTGCCTCGGGCATGGATGTTTGATGTCCTTGTGTTAGTTAGGTTTAAGTAGTTCTAAGTTCAGGTGACTGATGACCTCAGATGTGAAGCCTCATAGCCATTTGAACCATTAAGGGGTTGATATCTGGTTCCTGGTTCACGCCAGGTGAAAACTCGGCGAGAACCGCTGCACAGGCTATACATGGACTCGTCCGTGAACATAACCTCGGACCACTGTTCCAATGACCATGTACTGTGTTCTTGGCACCAGGCTTTACGGGCTCTCCTGTGACCAGGGGTCAGTGGAATGCACGTTGCAGGTCTCCGGGCGAATAATCCACGTCTGTTCAGTCGTCTGTAGACAGTGTGTCTGGAGACAACGGTTCCAGTTGCTGCGGTAAGTTTCCGAGTAAGGCTACCTGCAATACTCCGAAGCCGTCTGCGGGCACTGATGGTGAGATATCGGTCTTCTTGTGGTGTTGTACACTGTGGACGTCCCGTACTGTAGCGCCTGGAAATGTTTCCTGTCTGCTGGAATAGTTGCCGTATTCGTGAGATCACACTTTGTGGCACACAGAGGGCCCGTGCTACGACCTGCTGTGTTTGACCAGCCTTCAGTCGCCCAAGTATTCTACCCCTCATAACGTCATCAATACGTGTTCTTTGAGTCATTTTCAACACACAGTCACCATTAGCACGTCTGAAAACGTCTGCACACTTACTCGCTGCAACGTACTCTGACATGCACCAACACACCTCTGCATATGTGGACTGGTGCCAGCGCCACCGCGCGACGACCGCAGGTCAAATGCACCGCATGGTCATACCCCGAGGTGATTTCAACCCGCAAACCGCCCACCAGAGCGTTGTTTCACCATGTTTCAGCATTATGCTTAATTTATGAGCATGCGTATAGTATGAGGCTGACTATACTAAGCACTAACGGCAGTGACGTAGCGATAAGGCTCCAAGTGTAAGTGGGCTAAGCGGCTGCCGCCGGCCGTCCCATATTGTGGCGGCAGAGTGCGCTCGTATTCCAGAGCCACTGGAGGCGTGGCTGAGCGGGCGCGCACCGTTGGTTCCGCCAGACCTAGCGCAACTGCTAAGGGCGTCTAACGTAAACCTGGCTTCGCGACATCCATAGGGTGGTATCGATACGTAATACCAAATACACAATACCTCACAGAGTCATAACACCCTTGCTGAATCAAGTCTCACGTCACTTTATTTGTAGTCAATACACTCCTCACGGAAATATCTGTCTTCTTTCACGACCGAACGAATTGGCGCAGTGGTTAGAGCACTGGACTGTCGTTTGGGCAGAGGATGATTCAAATCTCCGTTTTTGTCATTCAGATCTAGGTTTCCCGCGATTCTGCTACATCTCTCCAGCCAAATTCCGGAATGGTTCCTCTGAAAGGGCACAGTCGGTTTCCTTCTCCAGCCTTATTTAATCTGCGCTTGTCCTCCGTCTATAATAACTTCGTTGTCGAAAGTACGTTAAAATCTAACCTCCCTTCTTTTCCTTGTTTTAGGGGAGCAACGGCATTGTATATTGTCTCTCAGATCATGAATTAATTCCAACCTATTTTTGTTATAAAATTTCATTCACAGTTTCCTGGATTAGGGCTTAAACGACTCATTTTCAAATTCCTCCTTTTCAAAAAACGCCATGCTAACTGTGAAATGGTAGGTTTCCTGGGAAGGGGAGTGTAACATGTTGATTTTAAACATGGACACGTAACAAATCAAATTTATTAATGAAAACAATAAGAAGGATCAAGATAAGATGGATAGTTTTTATGAGGCACTCAGTGATGTAGTTGTTAGAGTAAAGGACAAGGACAGTGTTCTGCTCATGGGTGATTTTAACGCCAGGATTGGAAATCGAACAGAAGGGTATGAAAAGGTTACAGGTAAATTTGGAGAGGATATGGAGGCCAACAGGAACGGGAAACAACTCTTGGATTTCTGTGCCAGTATGGGCTTAGTAATCACAAACTCCTTTTTTAAACATAAGAACATTCACCTGTATACTTGGGACGGCAGGGGAACCAGATCTGTCATTGACTATATAATAACAGATCAGGAATTCAGGAAGGCTGTGAGGGACACACGTGGATTCAGGGGATTCTTTGATGACACTGATCATTATTTAATCTGCAGTGAAATTGGGATTGTGAGGCCGAAAGTGCAGGAGGCCAGGCCCATATGTAGAAGGATAAGAGTGGAGAAACTTCAGGATAAGGAAATCAGGCACAAGTACATAGCGGCGATCTCAGGAAGGTACCAGTTAGTTGAATGTAGTCAATTACAGTCATTAGAAAAGGAATGGACAAGGTACAGGGACACAGTACTAGGAGTGGCTAAAGAATGTCTTGGAACAGTAGTGTGTAAAAGTATGATGAAGCAAACAGCTTGGTGGAATGACACAGTCAAGGCAGCCTATAAAAGGAAAAAGAAGGCGTATCAAAAATGGCTACATACTAGAACTCAGGTAGACAGATAAAGTTATGTTGAAGAAAGAAACAAAGCCAAACAGATAATTGCAGCATCCAAGAAGAAATCTTGGGAAGACTTTGGAAACAGGTTGGAGACTATGGGTCAAGCTGCTGGAAAACCATTCTGGAGTGTAATTAGCAGTCTTCGAAAGGGAGGTAAGAAGGAAATGACAAGTATTTTGGACAGGTCAGGAAAACTGCTGGTGAATCCTGTGGATGCCTTGGGCAGATGGAGGGAATATTTTGAAGAGTTGCTCAATGTTGGTGAAAATACGATCAGTAATGTTTCAGATTTCGAGGTAGAATGGGATAGGAATGATGATGGAAAAAGGATCACATTTGAGGAAGTGGAGAAAATGGTCAGTAGATTGCAGTGCAATAAAGCAGCTGGGGTGGATGAAATGAAGTCGGAACTCATCAAATACAGTGGAATGTCAGGTCTTAAATGGCTACACAGGATAATTGAAATGGCCTGGGAGTCGGGACAGGTTCCTTCAGACTGGACAAAAGCAGTAATCACACCAATCTTTAAACATGGAAACAGAAAAGATTGTAACAACTGCAGAGGTATCTCTTCAATCAGCGTTGTGGGTAAAATCTTCTCAAGTATTGTTGAAAGAAAAGTGCGAGTATTAGTTGAGGACCAATTGGATGAAAATCAGTGTGGGTTTAGGCCTCTTAGAGGTTGTCAGGACCAGATCTTTAGCTTACGAGTGGAACAGGGAATTGTATCTATGCTTTATAGATCTAGAAAAGGCATATGACCGGGTTCCTAGGAGGAAGTTATTGTCTATTTTACGAGATTATGGAATAGGAGGCAAACTTTTACAAGCAATTAAAGGTCTTTACATGGATAGTCAGGCAGCAGTTAGAGTTGACGGTAAATTGAGTTCATGGTTCAGAGTAGTTTCAGGGGTAAGACAAGGCTGCAACCTGTCTCTACTGTTGTTCATATTATTTATGGATAATATGTTGAAAACAATAGACTGGCTGGGTGAGATTAAGATATGTGAACACAAAATAAGCAGTCTTGCATACGCGGATGACTTAGTTGTGATGGCAGATTCGATTGAAAGTTTGCAAAGTAATATTTCAGAGCTAGATCAGAAATGTAAGGACTATGGTATGAAGATTAGCATCCCCAAAACGAAAGTAATGTCAGTGGGAAAGAAATATAAACGGACTGAGTGCCAAATAGGAGGAACAAAGTTAGAACAGGTGGACGGTTTCAAGAACTTAGGATGCATATTCTCACAGGATGGCAACGTAGTGAAAGAACTGGAAGCGAGGTGTAGCAAAGCTAATGCAGTGAGCGCTCAGCTACGATCTACTCTCTTCTGCAAGAAGGAAGTCAGTACCAAGACTAAGTTATCTGTGCACCGTTCAATCTTTCGACCAACTTTGTTGTATGGGAGCGAAAGCTGGGTGGATTCAGGTTACCTTATCAACAAGGTTGAGGTTACGGATATGAAAGTAGCTAGGATGATTGCAGGTACTAGTAGATGGGAACAATGGCAGGAGGGTGTCCACAATAAGGAAATCAAGGAAAAACTGGGAATAAACTCTATAGATGTAGCAGTCAAGGCGAACAGGCTTAGATGGTGGGGTCATGTTACACGCATGGGAGAAGCAAGGTTACCCAAGAGACTCATGGGTTCAGCAGTAGAGGGTAGGAGGAGTCGGGGCAGACCAAGGAGAAGGTACCTGGATTCGGTTAAGAATGATTTTGAAGTAATAGGTTTAACGTCAGAAGAGGCACCAATGTTAGCACTGAATAGGGGATCGTGGAGGAATTTTATAAGGGGGCTATGCTCCAGACTGAACGCTGAAAGGCATAATCAGTCTTAAATGATGATGATGATGATGATGATGATGAAACAATAAGAAGATTACAGTTCGCTGGATGAACTAAATTACAATCGGTAAAAGTGCCTTAGCTTAATAGCCAAATGTATTTAGGCAAAATCAGTGACAAGAGAGATTAATCTTGTTTTCAAAAATACTAAAAGACATCTACAAATAAGTTGCAATTAATTGCAAATGGCCGGCCGGTGTAGCCGAGCGGTTCTAGGCGCTTCAGTCCGAAACCGCGCGACCGCTACGGTCGCAGATTCGAATTCTGCCTCGGGCATGGATGTGCGTGATTACCTTAGGTTAGTTAGGTTTAAGTAGTGCTAAGTTCTAGGGGACTAATGACCTCTGAAGTTAAGTCCCATAGTGCTCAGAGCCATTTGAACCATTTGAATCGCAAATGAGCTTCAAACCTAACTCCTTAAGCACCTAAAATTACGAGCATATGTTAATACCGTTACATATACAGGATGGTCAGATATAGCCTGAAAACCTGGTAAAGGCGTTGCAAGGCAGGTTGTGCTGATAAATAACTGCCAAGGGGAAAGTTCGATACGTTGTACCGTTTCCGATTTAATTAACACTGAAGCTAGCCAATCAAGTAGTTGCGCATGCAAATTGGAGCAGCCTACCAAAGGTACAGTCGCTAGACGTATTCTTCGTTTTGGTTCCTCAAACCTGAAATACTTAGCTTTTGCTCTCTAGGTTTAAATGTATCACTTCCGAAAAGGCACATTTTAACTACTAACATGAGCATTTGAACAAATGGTAAGTCACGGAGCCACAGACGTCTGTGCACTACTGCACTTTACCATGTTCAAGTGCCTGACTTTACGCGCTGAACGGCCCGATAGGCTGATATCAATGCTAATGAAATCGGAAACGGAGCATCGCATTGAATTTTTTTATTAACAATTATTTGTCAACACAGTCTGTCCTACAACTCTCTTACAAGCCTTTCAGGTTGTTTGAGACCACCCTGTACATGTATCTTCGACTTCCTTTGGTGGAATCACGGCACCAACAGCACAAAAAATGTGAGACTGGAGTTTCAGCCGGCGTGTAGAACGTGCGAAATGTCAGCGTCTCTCGACTACATCACCCGGCTGCATTCCCATAAGTTATCAGAACAGCGCAATAAATATTGAAAAACGAATAAATGTGATAACTTTAAGAAAATAGTGTCCGGCGCCAACAGTGCACTGAATATTTAAAACACTTTAAATGAGTAATAATTGTGGTAACATATTAGATTCATTACAACACAGTAGAAACGCGAGTAACCAGTACAAACTGCTAAGCTTAATACTAATTCAGAGGCAAGGGGGGCCAGGAAGAATCTTCCTTTTTAGTAAAGCTAAAAAAACCCTAAACTTATACCAAAGACGAATACCCTGAACTGTATGGCTTGAATATGCCCTACTTTATTCAAGCAAGCAACGTCATATGAGACCAATTGCAGTGCCCACAATTAAGAAATCCAACGCAGTGAAGAAATCAAATGCTTGAAGAACATTATTGCCCCCCACCACCCAACGCCGACCAGGCACAGTACAACTTGCCGGTCACAGTACTACACTCCTACAGCACTAATAAACATTGTGAACAGAGTGGTTACGACGTTTTCGCGACGGAGTCCTTGCATAACGAGGGCTCGGCTTCCTTTCCGTGTCACGACGTCTAATTTAAACTGCTTCCCTGATCACAGACTCACAATAGATCGATTCGTGAGCAAGGGTCCTTGTTCTTTCAAACAAAAACTCGTACTGATTTAACAGACTGTGCTGCGCCATCGCTTATTTATTAAGATGACGCTGATGCTCGACGCAGCAATTGGCAACGGTCCATATAGATTGGTCCACATAACTTTTTTCATACTCTCAAGGAATGTTATAAGTTCCCGGGACTTTCAGGCCGACGTTATCCTTGACTGGGCGGAATATTTCTTTAATTTTTCTAGATGGCCAGAAGACTGGTCTGATTCCATGCCTGCTTAGGACTCTACATATACTGCTAGTTGTTGCGCCGCAAAACGCAAGCCCGGATGTGTTGGACCTCTTGGCTTGTTTGAACTGCGTCGCGTCTCGATTACCTCGACAGCGTTGATGTTGCGGCAACTCCTTCCGTCGCCTCCATATGTAGCAGCAGACGACGGGCTCCGGTGACCGAAAACCAGTGACCAGCGAAACGCCTGCCAGCCGAGGTAGGCCGGCATCCCCCAACACCATCGCTGGTCGCTTCCGCCGGAGGTAGACCTCAAGCCGTCGGCACACGGACCGTGCGTGCTGAGTTCAACGTGCTGCTGAACGCTCAGAAACTATGCAGCTTGTGCATACGGTACGTGGCCCCCAACGTGGTATACGCGATCACAACGCACTTCAGCGGCAGTTGAGGGATGTTTCTAGTTCGTAAATCACAATGTTTACAAAACAGGAGTGCGTAAAATTCCCACGTTAGCTCTATTCAAACGTAAAAGAAAAAGGAGCAAAATATCTTTATACAAGTAGTAAAAGCTGTCCTGTAGATTAAGCCAATCCCACAAACTCACTACTCAAAAAAAGGTGAAGTTATATTTAAGTAACATCAAATATTAGAGCATATACTTATATTGAACTAATAATAAAGTATCATATCCTATTAAAAACGCAAACGTTAGGAAAAAAAACTTTTACGTGGCGAATGCGAACCACCGCCATGTCACCCATCTCCTTCGTAATCAGTAACGATATTCACCACGCTAAACCGACAATACAACGTTGAAAGCCAATCCTAGCATGTTGCCCCTTGCTAAAAGCTTTAATCGTAACTATGTTACTAATTAAAATTTAATTATAACACACTGTACCAAGAACAATCGTTTTTAGTTGATCCTCAGTGGGTCGCTGCCTTCAAATGGCATACTCTCATAATACGTAAGTTACAACAATTCTTTTACAACGAAAATGATGTTTCTCATTATTTTATTTCAACGAATCACACACGGATTTTCGAGTGATTCTCAATTTGCTGATGCTCAGAAACGACATATATACGTATGATTGGCAATATGACGCCTCACAGCTCTGTGCTGAAGGGAGATGGGGTGCATGTAACGTAGGTGGCGCTGTGCCACATCATTAGTCAACTCTCAGACGCACGCTCAGAATATCTGACTTGCTAGATATTGCTCGCACGTTCGGAAACACTCCCGAACGTGCTGTTCCACGCTATGACTTCAGAAACTCGGCATGCTCAGCGCTCAACGTTTGGATGCACGGTGCGTGTGCCGACGGCTTTAGACTGCTACGCTTTCCGGAGGCCACGCAAGTCGAAGCGTCGCTGGAGCAGTCTCTTCTTCTGGTACAGGACAAATGTCATCTTCATCAAGACATGGAAAAGCTATTAGCACATACACTGAAGAGCTAAAGAAACTGATACACCTGCCTAATACCGTGTAGAGCCCCCACGAACACGCAGACGTGCTGCAACACGAAGTGGCATGGACTCAACTAATGTCTGACGTAGTGCTGGAGGGAACTGATACCACAAACCCTAAGAGTACGAAGGGGTAGAGATCACTTCTGAACAGCACGTTGCAAGACATCCCAGGTACGCTCAATAATGTTCATGTCTGGGGCGTTTGGTGGCCAGCGAAAGTGTAAACTCAGAAGCGCGTTCATGGAGCCACTCTGTAGCAATTCTGGACGTTTGGGGTATCGCATAGTCCTGCTGGAATTGCTGAAGTCCGTCGCAATACACAGTGGACACGAACGGATGCAGGTGATCAGATAGGATGCTTACGTACGTGTCACCTCTCATAGTCTTATCTAGACGTATCAGGCATCCCATACCACTCCAATTGCACACGTCGCATACTATTACACAGCCTCCTTCAAGAGTACATGAGTGGGCCTTCGGTTCCGAAAGCCCATGTCGATGAATTTTAGTTGAACGGTTCGCACGCTGACACTTGTTGATGGTCCAGCATTGATATATGCAGCAGTTTGCGGAACGGACGTTTATACTTCTGTCCCGTTGAACGATTCTCTTCAGTCGTCGTTGGTCCCGTTCTTGCAGGGTCTTTTCCCAGCCCTAGCGATGTCGTAGATTTGATGTTTTACCGGATTCCTAATATTCAGGATACACTCGTGGAATGGTCGTATGGAAGAATCCCCACTTCGTCGCTACCTCGGAGATTGTGTGTCCCATCGCTCGTGCGCCGACTATAACACCCCGTCCAGACTCACTTTTGATAACCTTCCATTGTAGCAGCAGTAACCGATCTAACAACTGGGTCAGACACTTGTCTTATATAGGCGTTGCCGACCACAGCGCCGTATTCTGCCTGTTTACATATCTCTATTTGTATACGCATCTCTATACCAGTTTCTTTGGCGCTTCAGTGCATTTGGAATCTTTATCGACAGCTACACAGTATTTCTACCTATACTTATCGTTAGGTTCTGAAGTCATGAAATGAGTGACCTGACGTCTACACTTGGACAGAAACTATTGCTCATCAGCAGCTCGTCATATAGACAAGGTACGCACATGTTTTAACAATTTGCTACGACTCTCTTTCGTACGCCAGACATAGAGCAAGCTTATCATTATTTAGTCTCTCTAATCATGTCGAATACAAATAAAACCTGAGGAACCTCATGATTTCCACGAAACGATTACGTGACACCGCAAACTTGCAAAACTGTATTTCTCATTCCTCTGACCGAGGAAGTTCCCCTTCTATTGCTTCGAATTTAGCGGCATCCTTACCAAACAGCTAGAAATCCGTCAAGCTATTCTACCTGAAATTACAGTTCTTCCCTTCCTAATGCTGCAAGCGCCTCTGTTTCACTGGATTTAAGAAAATGTCTGAGAACAGATTCACTAATAAACAATAATATATGATCTCAGAAATATTTTGTTTCTATCTTTGACGTTACGAAGTACACATGGAGAATTATCAGAATCTTCATCACTGTTGGTACTTTGCTCTGTATCACAATGACAATCAGTCGAAACATTGTCTACATCTTTTCCTTCGAATTCAACTTTTTCAGTATTATTTCTCAAAGATAATTCTGGTCACCATGAGACCGTGAGGACGAGCCATGCTGCTCTACTTCACACAGTTCGTTATATAGATATGGTGGCCCATTGATCGTGACCGGGCCAAATATCTCACGAAATGAGCGTCAATCGAAAAAACTACAAAGAACGGTTGGTTGGTTGGTTTGGGGAAGGAGACCAGACAGCGTGGTCATCGGTCTCATCGGATTAGGGAAGGATGGGGAAGAAAGGCGGCCGTGCCCTTTCAGAGGAACTATCCCGGCACTTGCCTGCAGTGATTTAGGGAAATCACGGAAAACCTAAATCAGGATGGCCGGACGCGGGATTGAACCGTCGTCCTCCCGAATGCGAGTCCAGTGTCTAACCACTGCGCCACCCCGCTCGGTACAAAGAACGAAACTTGTCTAGCTTGAAGGGGGAAACCAGATGGCGCTATGGTTTGCCCACTAGATGGCGCTGCCATAGGTCAAACGGATATCAACTGCGTTTTTTTAAAATAGGAACCCCCATTTTTATTACATTTCGTGTGGTACGTAAAGAATTATGAATGTTTTAGTTGGACCACTTTTTTCACTTGGTGGTAGATGGCGAGTGACAAACATATGGCTCACAATTTTAGACAAACAGTTGGTAACCAGTAGGTTTTTTAAATTAAAATACCGAACGTAGGTACGTTTGAACATTTTATTTCGGTTGTTCCTATGTGATACCTGTACCTTTGTGAACTTATCATTTCTGATAAAGCATGATTTTACAGCGTGATTACCTGTAAATACTACATTAATGCAATAAATGCCCAAAATTATGTCCGTCAACCTCAATTCATTTGGCAATACGTGTAACGACATTCTTCTAAACAGCGAGTCGTTCGCCTTCTGTAATGTTCGCACATGCATTGACAATGCGCTGGCACATGGTGTCAGGCGTTGTCGGTGGATCACAACAGCAAATATCCTTCAACTTTCGCCACACAAAGAAATCCGGCGAACGTGCGGGCCAATCCACCTGTCATGAAGTTGCTATTCAATACCACTTCAAGCGCCCGCGAGCTATGTGCCGGATATCCATCATGTTGTATGTATATCGCCATTCTATCATGCAGTGAAACATCTTGTAGTAACATCAGTAGAACATTACCTAGGAAATCAGCATACATTGCACCATTTATATTGCCATCGATAAAATGGGGGCCAATTATCCTTCCTCCCATAATGCTGCACCATACATTAATCCGTCAAGGTCGCAGATGTTCCCCTTGTCGCAGCCATCGTGGATTTTCCGTTGCCCAGTAATGCATATTATGCCAGTTTACGTTACCGCTGTTGGTGAATGACGCTTCGTCGATAAATAGAACGCGGGCAAAAAATCTGTCATCGTCACGTAATTTCTTCTGTGCCCAGTGGCAGAACTGTACACGACGTTCAAAGTCGTCGCCATGCAATTCTTGGTGCATAGAAATATGGTAGTGGTGCTATCGTTGTTGATGTAGCAGTCTCAACACCGACGTTTTTGATATTCGCGATTCTCGCGCGATTTGTCTGCTGCTGATGTGCGGATTAGACGCGACAGCAGCTAAAACACCTACTTGGGCATCATCATTTGTTGAAGGTCGTGGTTAACGTTTCACATGTGGCTGAACGCTTCCAGTATCCTTAAATAACGTAACTATCGGGCGAACGGTCCAGACACTTGATGATTTCGTCCAGGATACCGAGTAGCATACATAGCACACGCCCGTTGGGCATTTTGATCACAATAGCCATACATCAACACGATATCGACATTTTCCGCAATTGGTAAACGGTCCATTTTAATACGGGTAATGTATCACGAAGCAAATACCGTCCGCACTGGCGGAATGTTATTTCTTTTTTTCTTTATCGTAATTTTAATCACCTCATACAAGGCGGGCTGTCAGCAGCATATTACGCTGCTCTTCAGCCTTGAGTGGTACAATAATATGACATATAGGTGGCACAGCCCGCATCCCGTGGTCGTGCGGTAGCGTTATCGCTTCCCACGCCCGGGTTCCCGGGTTCGGTTCCCGGCGGGGGCAGGGATTTTCTCTGCCTCGTGATGGCTGGGTGTTGTGTGATGTCCTTAGGTTAGTTAGGTTTAAGTAGTTCTAAGTTCTAGGGGACTGATGACCAAGGATGTGAAGTCCCATAGTGCTCAGAGCCATTTTTTTTAGGTGGCACAGATAATACAATAAAAACGGCGGGCAAAAAATGTAGATACGAAAAACAGTAAACATGAAGCCGTTCACGCTGGACGAGAAAAAACACTAACACTTGTTGACACGGCGCACATACGACGCCACATGTGAACAGTGGTGGCGTTACAGCGAAAGAACACTAAACACAAAACGAAGGCACACACACGAGACACTGATGGCGATGATCTCTGGCGCGCGAAAGTCCACTGAGCGTGTACGAGTCTGGGGACCTGCCAAGAGAGGAGGAAAGGGGGTGGGAGAGGGAGAGGGGAGAGCAGAGATGCCATGGGCAGAGGAGATAGGGGGAAGGGAGGAAGGGGGAGGGGAAGCCCGGGGGAAGAGGGGTGGAGGAAGAAGGATGGGGGGAAAAGGAAAGAGAAAGAAGGGAGGGTGCCTAAAGGAAAGGACACAGGAAGTGGGGGGAGGATCAAAGTTGATAGGAGGGGTAAATGGAGGGGAGGAGGACATCATCAGGGAGGGGGAGCTGGCGGAAGCCACCTTGGGAGAGGGTAAGGAGGGTGGAGAGATGGAAACCGGGTGGGATGTGGGAATACAGGCGCGGCAGCGGGCAGGGGCGGGAGAGGATGGGCGAGACAAGCGGGGTGAGGAAGATCGAGTTTGCGGGAGGTGTACAGGATCCGTATCCTTTCAAGGAAAAGGAGGAGGTAGGGGAACGGAATGAGATCATACAGGATCTGCGTGGGGGAGGGGAGACGGATGCGATAGGCGAGGCAAGAGCATGGTGTTCAAGGATTTGAAGGGATTTATAAAAGGAAGGGGGGGGGGGGGGTGGAGAGCCAGGCTGGATGGGCGTAACAAAGGATAGGGCGGATGAGGGATTTGTAGGTGTGGAGGATGGTGGAGGGTCCAGACCCCACGTACGGCCGGAAGGGAGCTTTAGGAGACAGAGTCAGGAGCATGCCTTGGCTTGGATTGTCTGGAGGTGGGGGGTCCAGGAGAGGCGACGGTCGAGGGCAATGCTAAGGTACTTAAGGGTGGAGGTGAGGGCGATAGGGCGGCCATAGATGGTGAGATAGAAATCAAGGAGGCGGAAGGAAGGGGTGGTTTTGCCTGCAATGATCGCCTGGGTTTTGGAGGGATTTACATTGAGCAACCACTGGTTGCACCAAGCGGTGAACCGGTCAAGATGGGATTGGAGAAGGTGTTGGGAGCGCTGCAGGGTGGGAGCAAGGGCAAGGAAGGCGGTGTCATCGGCAAACTGGAGAAGGTGGACGGGGGGTGACGGCGGCGGCATGTCCGCCATATACAAAAGGTACAGAAGGGGGGGAGAGGACGGAGCCTTGGGGCACACCGGCGGAGGGAAGAAAAGTGTAGGAATCCATGTTATTGATGGTGAAATAGGAAGGACGGTGGGAGAGAAAGGAGCTGATCAGACAGACGTAGTTAATGGGAAGGGCGAAGGTTTGGAGCTTGAAGAGGAGACCGGAATGCCATACGTGGTCATAAGCACGTTCGAGGTCCGGGGAGAGGAAGATTGCGGAGCGACGGGAATTAAGCTGTTCAGAAAGGAGATGAGTGAGGTGAAGGAGAAGGTCGTCGGAAGAGAAGGACGGCCGAAAGCCACACTGGGTAACGGGAAGGAGGCGGTGCTGGTGGAGATGTTGGTGGATGCGTCGGGTGAGGATAGGTTCCAGGACCTTGCTGAAGACAAGGTAAGGCTGATGGGACGGTAGAAGGAGACGGCGGACGGCGGTTTGCCAGGTATAAGGAACATCAGGATACGGGAGGTTTTCCACAAGTCGGGGTAGTAACCGGTGGACAGGACTACATTGTAGAGCCTGGCCATGGTGAAGAGGAAAGAGACAGGAGCTTCAAGAAGGTGATGGTAGGTGACACGATCCTGACCAGGAGCGGTGTTGCGTTTTGTGTGGAGTGTAGCAATGAGATACTGTGTAGTGATAGGGGCATTGAGTTCCGTGTGTGTAATGTTGTCCAAGTACTGGAAACCAGGAGCGAGGGGAGGGACAGAGGTGTCAGTTCGATCGGGACATCCGGGAAGAGGAAGTAATCGAACTGGGGATCATCGGAGATGGAAAAGACATCGGAGAGGTACGAGGCAAAGTGATTGGCCTTACTAAGGCTGTCAGGGAAGGGGTGATCATCGTGGAGAAGAGGATAGTAGGGGGAGGGTTTAGTTCCGGCAAGGCGACGGAAGGCTGACGAGAACTTGGACGAGTTTATAGGTAGGGTAGCATTTAAACGGGTGCATGTCTGTCGCCAGTCCTGGCGTTTCTTAGCCGCGAGCAAATTACGAATGTGTCGCTGGAGTTGCCGGTGGCGTCGTAGTGTGTCCGGGTCACGCATGCGGAGGAAGGCACGGTAGAGACGACGGGATTCACGGAGGAGGAGAATGGCCCTGTGGGGGTAAGGTAGGACGGTGGGGGTGGATGGCGACAGTAGGGACGTGGGCCTCGACGGCCTCAGACAAGGTCTGCTGGAGAAAGGAGGCGGCATGGGTTACATCGTCAGAGTGCTGGTAGGTATCTTACACTGATGTGACAAAAGCCACGTGACATCTCTTAATACCATGTCGGGCTCCTTTTGCCTTTTTAGTGCAGTATCTCGACGTACCATGGACTCAACAAGTAGTTGCAAGTCCCCTCAAGAAATACTGAGGCCCCACTGTAGCTTTCAATAATTTCGAAATTGTTGCCGGTGCACGATGTTGCGCACGAAATGACGTATCGATTGTGTCTCATAAATGTTCGATACGATTCATGCCGGGCGATCTGGGTGGCCAAATGATTCACTTGAACTGTCTGGAATTTTCTTCAAACCAGTTGCATACAACTGTGGCCAGGCGACATGGGGCATTGTCATCCACAAAAATTCCATTGTTGTTTGGTAACATGAAGTCGATGAGTGGAAGCAAATGGTCTCGAAGTAGTCGAACATAACCATTTGCAGTCAATGATCAGTTTAGTTGGACCAGCGGACTCAGTCCATTCCGTGTAACCACAGCCCACATCATAATGGAGCACTCGCACAGTGCCTTGTTGACAACGTGAGTCCATGGCTTCGTGGGGTCTGCGTCACATTCTAACCCTACCATCATCTCTTACCAACCTAAATCGATCTCATCTGACCAAATCACAGTTTTTCAGTAGTCTAGGATGCAATCGATATCGTCACGAGAACAGGAGAGACGCTACAGGCGATTTCGCGCTGTTAGCAAAGAGACTCGCGTCGGTCATCTGTTGCCATAGCCCATTAACGCCAAACTCCGATGCATTGTCCTAACGGATACATTTTTCACACGTTCGACATTGGTTTCTGCGCTTATTTGATACAGTGTTGCTTGTGTGTTAGAACTGACAAATCTACGCAAACGCTGATGCTCTCAATCCTTAAGTGAAGGCTATTGGCCACTGTGCTGTCCGTGGTGAGAGGTAATGCCTGAAATTTGATATTCTCGGCACACACTTGACACTGTGGACTTCGGAATATTGAATTCCCTAACGATTTCCGAAATGGAATGTCCCATGCGTCTAGCTCTAACTACAATACCTCGTTCCCTTCGTGCGGCCTTAATCATGTCGGAAACCTCTTCACATCTCACCTGAGAGCAAATGACAGTTCTTCGAGGGAACTGCCCTTTCATACCTTGTGCAGGCGATACTACTGCCATCTCTACATGTGCACATCACTATCCCATGAATTTTGTCACCTCAGTGTCTATTGGGCTATACGTGGCGGATTGCGGCAGCCAGGTTTTTCCGGCATGACTATGAGACGTCCATCAGAAACGTGGAGATGACAGCAACGGGAGAGAGCGCTACAGCGGCAGCGTCGGCGTCGGCGTCGGCGTCGGCCGTGAGCGCGCCGCCACTACGGAAGCGGGTAATCAGCGGCTGCGGCTTCGCTCGCGTGCACCTGCCGTGCCCTGCTGTGCGCTGCCGTGCTCTGTGGGACGCTCCCGAATGCCGGCCGTTGTGTAACGAGCCGCTTTGTGCGCACAAACGCCGCCAGACAGCCTGGGGGCCGCTTTTCAGCGCCAGCTCTTCAAACGCGTTCGCCGTCGCTTCCTCTTTAAGGCTGCGTTCACACTGCCGGCCGGACCGGGCCGGGCTGACGCGTACTGGCTCGGCTCGTGCCTAGCCGACGTGTAGTGCATTCACATTGCGCGCCGCGCCGAGCCGGAACGGCGAAATGGGGGAAAATCCACTTCTCCGATTTTCATGTTTTAAAAATTCTTAGCGGTATATAAGACTTCGCCACATCGTTTTATGAACTTATTTTTTCCTTAAAAGCGTTACTTACGTCGTGAAAAAAGAAAAAGTCTACTTTTCGTTTCGCGTGATTTCTTAGTTTCGTAACGCTTCCCAACCGATTTTGAAGAAAGTATGCGGCTAAAGAATCTGATTTTTGTACACGTGGTAGTGCAACATCTTAGCTTCGTATTGAATCATTTATCTTTCCATATTTCTTAACAGTCATTGTGAAATGATGCTATTTGTCAACGTTGTGCACTTGATTTACAGATCTTGTAGTGAAAAAGTTATTTAGCGGGTAGCTTACTGTTAGATCCGTTTTAGACCATACATTGTTGGGAATGAAATGTAGATAAAAGTACCAAAAAGTTTTTGAAATGATAATGATACTGATATCTGTCTCTGGTCTCAAGTAGTGCGAGCTATTCAGTGGCGTCAGTACCGCGTCCGCAAGCCACAGAGTTCGCGCGGTTACAGCTTGGTTTAGTGTAGTCATATAGTGCAGGACAGAAAAAAACTACTTACTAGTGATCAGCGCAGACCTAGTGCCGGTCCCTCTAATTATTTTAATGGTCTCATTCTCCAGATAAATCCAAATATATAAGAATTTTTCCCTCGGCTACTGGACAATCATCTGCTATGATTTTATAATTGGCCACACGTTGCATCACAAAAGACAAACAATTATTTGTCATCAACATCCTACAATTAGTATGATGTACATTTCGTATTTCGAACTAAAAGATAACTGAAGCGCAATTCTGTAGTCTCGTTGTCTACTTTGACAGAAAAAATAATGGAGAGTTAATGAAACTACTGTAGATCGGCACAGATGTGTGTTTCATTGTTCTTCATTGCTTTTTTTTTTTTTTCTTCCTTGGCGGGCTGCGCTGCACTGTCAAGGTAATCCCCACTCTTTGGCTAAATGGCTGGCAGGAGGCCAAATAAATAAATTTAAAAAGATCCCCACCCTTCGACAGCTGACAAGCAAGTCAATAGAAAACGCAGCTGCAGTCAACAGTTGCTCGCCTTTAACTAGTCTGTGCTATCGTGTAGAACAATGTCTTCACTCTTTTATTGGTATTGTTTTGACTCTGCAGTAACTCGTCGAGTTTTGAAGTACAGAAGAACTAGGAGGTTATGGATTCATCCCATTAATAGCAACAGACATTTAGGAGAGGTTTTTTTTCCTTATATGAAGAACTTAAAAACTATCCTGAAAAATTTTATTCAAATTACAGTATGTGCTGCAGAACATTCAAGACAAAATTTATAAACAGAACACAAATTTTCGCAGAAGTATAACAGCAGAAGAAAAATTGTGTATAACGATAAGGTAAGATTCGTTAGTATGCACTTTTTGGTTTGCAGTAGAGCTTTGTACAGCATTCACTACCTCCAATTAATTGTAGTCGTGCTTTTGTATTTTAAATTTCACAAACGCTTACCTCTGAGGGGAAGAGATTTTAAGGGACTCCTCAGAATCATTAGTAAGTAATTAGCTTCGTCATTTTGGCTAATATATTGCTGTGCCTTCAACAAAGAATCGCAGAAATGCTCCTTCAGAATTTTCCAACTTTTTTCTTCATGATGCAGCGCTTGGCAGTGGTGATGGTTCATCATGTGGAGCCACTGATGACCTCACAGAATTCTTTTCATTACCTTGTAAGATAGACAGATTGATAGGCGAAGAGTTTTCAGATAATTCCCTTTGACTCAGTGGTTCTATTTCCAATGATAAGGAACTGCCACAGCATGACTTTACAATGCATTATCATCTGGTAGGGACACATTTCCGTCCCTCGGTGACACTCATACCTGTCTCCGTTTACAAGTAAATGCGAACTATTCAGTGGCGGCAATGCCGCGATCGCTGGCAAGCTATTGTTGTAAATGCATGTAAATACGGTAGATTAAATAAATGAAATAAAAATAATTTCGCATGTATCATTATAATAAACGTAATTTTTCCTCACTGATTGTGAAATGTGAGGTAACATCTTAATAAAAGACGTGTGCAGTCACACTTGTGATGAAAGCAGAAGGGAGACGTGTGACGCGTGTACTGCAGAAGCTGTAGTGCTGCTCCACAGGCTCGCGCCTGCGGTCGGCTCGCGCCGGCGATATTAAACACTCGGGATGTCGCCGGCTCGGCTCCGGGAGGCTCACGCCGTGTCGGCGCGGCCCGGCCTCCAGTGTGAACACCGCAATTCAAAACCACGTGTTTGATATCCAAGCGGGCGGCGGCCCGGCCAGGCTCGGCTCGGCCCGGTCGGCAGTGTGAACGCAGCCTTAAAAGTGCCCCTACCACTGCGCGTGGTTTAAATGGACACTTCACTTGCTGCGCATTGCTGTAAATTCACGGTAGTCGTTTTATATGGTTTTGCTTTATCCGTAACAACTAGGGTTGCTCTCTTCCGCAACTACGTTCGGTAGTTTTGGTACGGTAAATAAATGACGTAGTAAATGGTAGAATCAGCGGTAGTGTTGGCAGTATGAGCAGGGAGAGATACATAAATGACTGTGATAGAGAAAAGTTGAAATTCGACGATTTGTCTTAGTTTTTCGTTTCTTTCTTTGTTTTTCACATAATTAGAGCCGCATATTGTTCGTTGTAAGTCCATTCAGTATTTTGTATCCTTACAGAATATAAATTGCATTTTGTGTGTAGTAAAAACTAGTTGCTTACGTGACTTCTGTGCTTTTATCCAACCAAAGCAATTACTTCTGATGCAAATACAATTTACATGCTCAAACATAAAATTCTATATAAATAAAAATAAATTGCCGCGTGTGTGATAGATCATCACCTGAGAATGGCTTTACCGATGTGGTTGATTTCCTTTTTGTGTTCGTTATTGCCAGGACAGGGTTTGTACGAAAGAAAATTTTTGGAAAATCCTATGGAAAAGACGGAAATTAACATCAACTGCCACATGTATCAAACATCATTAGTTAAGATTGGCTCGACAGATTTAGTTGATTTTTTGTCCTTGTTGGTTTCGAAATTGTCAGGTCAAGGTTTTTATAAAACTAAATTTTTGGAAAACCCATCGGAAACGTCGGAAATTAAAATCAGTTGTGAAAGGTCATCATTTGATAACGGCTCGACCGATTTGGTAGTTTTTTCTTTTTTTTCCTTTAGTTGTGTTCGTGATTGAGGATAGTAAGGGCAGTTTTGCTGTGAAAAAGAAAATTTAAAAAAAAATGCTTTGGGGAGTTTAGGCCCTAACAGCGACTGCATTAGCTGTTTGGTAGATGTTTTGCATACCTGTCGGGCGTTACCTAAAAAGAAAAAGAAAAAAAAAGAAGTTCAAATGGCTCTGAGCACTATGGGACTTAACATCTAAGGTCATCAGTCCCCTAGACTTAGAACTACTCAAACCTAACTAACCTAAGGACGTCACACACATCCATGCCCGAGGCAGGATTCGAACCTGCGACCGTAGCAGTAGCGCGGATCCGGACTGAAGCGCCTAGAACCGCTTGGCCACAGCGGCCGGCTTTTGCGCTCAGTTTGACAGTTTTGCAGTCATAAGCTTCCATAACAAAAAAAAAAGAAAATTAGTTTGACATATATACAAGATGTTTCAAAATTACACTGAGAAACTTCGAGGGTATGTAAAAGGTACAAATCTTTAACATAATGCAGCGCTTCAGCAACCGTGAATTGCTCAATATATAAGAATTTCAGCTTTCAGTTGCAAGGTAAAATTTTATTAGTTTATCTAGGTTTCTATGTAAAATGTGTCTTGGGGGAACAAAATGAGGATGGGAACCTATGTTCGGAAACGTCATGCAACGACGCTACAGAGCGTCGAAGTAATTGGCACTAGCGCCTCTGTAAATCTTCTACAGTAAGCATTTTGCTTTCCACAGTTTGGGAAGAGGTTGTTTGGACTAAAAGAAGAAAAAAGTGTCCGGTAAACATGGGCTCTAAAATGCATACCTTAAGAGGACTTGTTCAATAGAGGTACGCATTTTAAATTCAATGTTTTTCTTGTTTTGGTCCATACTACCACCGCTGAAAGTTGACTACCCTACAATCCTACCAACAGCGGTTCCGGTACACGCATTCCACTGTCAGAGGTTTTTCGCTTATAACTTTCGACTCGTTCGTTTCCGGACCAGGGTCCTTACCTCAAATTGATATGTTTATCCTTCTCCATTATCCCTGAAAGTCTGTGACATCATAACATCGTCACGGAATCACGCTTTATATCCACACACAGGCGAACTTAGACACCCTGTAGTGTCGTTGGATAACATTTCCAGACACGGGTTTCTTTCCTCATTTTGTTCCTGAAGGCACCTTCTACATCCCCTCGACGTTTGTCGATGTAATTATGAAACACCCTGAATAATATGTAAAGACATATGTAATGTACCGAAAATCTCGAGAAGTTCTTGTCCACATCTTAAAAATTTTTACATGGCACTGTAATGAACGTTGGATGAAAATGGGGACGTGTAGTTTCCACAAATCTCGAAAAGTTCTTAACAAATTTACTACAAATTTTTACACGATACAGTAACTAGCATTCGGATGGATATAAGCAGACAGGCTATAAGTTTTCACAACATATGTAATACATACACATGTATGTAATATACAAAGTGAGGAGCGTTGTTACCACAAATCTCGAGAAGTTCTTGACCGATTTACTTCCAGTTTATACACGATACTCTAATGAACATTCTGATGGATATAGGCTATGTATTGTTATAATACATTAAATAAATAAATATAAATTTAACATATAAAGGGGAAACGTTGCTACTGAAAACCTCTAAAAGATCTTGATGGATTTAATTAAAATTTTTAAATGATGCTGCAACGAACGTTCAGACGGCAATGGACATACGGAAGGGATGTGAGAAGATGGACAGAGAGTGAGGAGGGTGGGGGCAAGTAATTTAGGGTGTATGTGCAGTTCTCATACATATTTAGTTGTTAACCATTGTCAGCTTCGCTAGTATCTATGTAATTATTGTTGTTATTTGGTACCGAATAGAACGTTCTTCACCTTGATCAAAGGTAATAATTTTTGTTATTACTGATAACTATGAAAGTTGCTTACGATAACTGAAACATGTTTCACGTAATCTCGATGACATATTGAACCAAAGTCTGATATGTTTTTCTTTTACGTATATCTTTTTTTACCTCTTTTTCGGGAGTAGCGTTTTCGCGCGCTACATGATAAACCTGTATTTTTTTAAATTTTTGCTACATCATCTCTCTGTTTCACGTTACAAACAATTTTCGAATAAAAACAGAATTAAACAATGATAATTTCAACTTTGGTATGAATTTTGTTTATTTTTATGTAATAGACAGGAGGATAACTATGTAGAACAAAATCGTCCCCTACGTTATGCAATCCTTTATATCTCCTCACTCGGTTTCTAAACGGTTTACCGCTTCCCGTTTCTAGGGGAACCTGGTGAGCGAAAAACCGCATACTCAAACGAAGCGATTGAAATGAGGTAACGTCCGACAGGTATGCGAAACATCTACCAAACAGGTAACACTGTTAGGGCCTAAATTGCCCAAAGCTACTAGGAGAACTACCGTAATCTAGGCTTAGTTATGATAACCTACTGTAGTTTTACAGCTCTAGTCACAACACTTCAGAAAAAAAAAATACAGTGAGTGGAGGGTTATATAAAACGTATACAGTAACCAGATTGGAGTTGCAAGAGTCGAACGACATTTAAGCGAGTCAGTATTTGAGAAGGAAGGTGGACAGGCTTAAAGTCTATCCCGGAGTTACACAGTATGTTTATAGAGTTAGCGTTAAAAACATCAAATAGAAATTTAGAAAAGGAATGTAAATTGAGGAAGAAATAAAAATTCTTAAAGCCTGGTGGTGACATCATAATTCTGCCAGAGACAGCAAAACGCCTCGGAAGATCAGTTGAACGGAAAGGATAATGTCTTGAAAAGATATAGACAAAAAAGAACAAGGATACTGGAATGCAGTAGAATTAAATGAGGTGTTGTTGTGCAAATTAGGTAAGGAAATAGAACACTAAAAATAGTAAATGAATTTTGTTAACGTCGAATGTAAATTTAAGCTACGATGTCTTTTCTGAAGGTGCTTGACGGGGAAGTAGCACCATGTGGAAACGAAACGTGAACGATTATCAATTCAAATCAGTAGAGAGTATAAACTTTTAAAAAATATTCTTGCAGAACAATACTGAACACTGAAGGGGCTGATCGGATAACTAAAGAAAAAGTACTGAATCGAGTCGGGGAGGCTCAAAAATGGCTCTGAGCACTATGGGACTTAACATCTATGGGCATCAGTCCCCTAGAACTTAGAACTACTTAAACCTAACTAAACTAACGACGTCACACAACACCCAGTCATCACGAGGCAGAGAAAATCCCTGACCCCGCCGGGAACCGAACCCGGGAACCCGGGCGTGGGAAGCGAGAACGCTACCGCACGACCACGAGCTGCGGACTATGGAGTCGGGGGGAAGAGAGTCCCTATTCCTTTCTGAAATGTCTCTCATGAACTCTTTTTCTTATCAGACTCCATGAGGGGCATCTGTGCGTTTCTTAATCTTTGATATCGCTGTTACATCAGTGTTTAACGTATTTTCTTTAGAGGGTGATCAAAGAGCTTCCATCTGAGGGCGTTGCTGCAGCGTATTTACAGCCTAACACGACTTCGATGCGTTTACACACTGAAGCGCCAAAGAAACTGGTACAGGCATGTATATTCAAATACAGAGACATGTAAACAGGCAGAATACGGCGCTGCGGTCTGCAACGCCTATATAACACACCAAGTGTCTGACGCAGTTGTTAGATCGGTTACTGCTGTTACAATGGCAGGTTATCAAGAGTTAAAGGAGTTCGAACATGGTGTTATAGTCGGCACACAAGCGATGGGACACAGCATCTCTGAGGTAGCTACGGAGTAAGGATTTTCCCCGTATGGCCATTTCACAAGTGTACCATGAGTATCAGGAATCCGGTGAAATGAAATGAAATGATCGTATGGCGTTGTTGACCGAGAGGCCTCATTCGGGTTCGGCCGCCGTATTGCAAGTCTTATTTCAATCGACGACACATCGGGTGACTTGCGTGCTGATGATGACGATGAAATGATGACGAGGACAACACAACACCCAGTCCACGAGCGGAGAAAATATCCAACCCGGCCGGGAATCGAACCTGGGCCCGCTGCATAGGAGGCAAGCAAGTTACCATTCAGCTAAGCAGGCGGACAGGAATCTAGTAAAACATCAGATTTCCGACATCGCTGCCACCGGAAAAAGATCCTGCAAGAACGGGAGCAACGACGATTGAAGAGAATCGTTCAACGTGACAAAATTGCAACCCTTCAGCAAATTGGTGCAGGGTCATCAAATGTCGGCGTGCGAACCGTTCAACGAAGCGTAAGCGATATGGGCTTTCAGAGCCGAAGGCCCACTCGTGTACCCTTGATGACTGCACGACACAACGCTTTACGACCCGCCTAGGCACGTCAACACCGACATTGAACTGCTGATGGATGACTGGAAACATGTTGTTTGGTCGGTTGAGTCTCGTTTCAAATTGTATCGTGTGAATGGATCTGTACGGGTATGGAGACAACCTCATGAATCAAAAGATCCTGCATGTCAGTAGGGGACTGTTCAGGCTGGTGGAGGCTCCGTAATGACGTGGGGCATGATATGTCTAGATAGTACTCTGAAGGTGATACGTACATAAGCATCCTGTCTAATCATCTGCATCCATTCACGTTCATCGTGCATTCCGATGGACTTAGACAATTCCAATTCGACACCCCACATGTCGAGGATAGCTACAGAGTGGCTCCAGGAACACTCTTTGAGTTTAAACACTTCCGCTAGCCACCAAACTCCCCAGATATGAACATTATTGAGCATGTCTGGATATCTTGCAACGTGCTGTTCAGAAGAGAACTCCACACGACATATTCTTATGGATTTATGGACAATCCTGCAGGATTCACGGTGTCTGTTCCCTCCAGCACTACTTCAGACTTTAGTCGAGTCCAAGCCACGTCGTGTTGCGGCACTTCTGTTTGCTCGCGGGGTCCTACATGATATTAAGCCGGTGAACCAGTTTCTTCAAAAGTGGTTCAAATGGCTCTGAGCACTATGGGACTTAACATCTGACGTCATCAGTCCCCTAGAACTTAGGACTACTTAAACCTAACTAACCTAAGGACATCACACACATTCATGCCCGAGGCAGGATTCGAACCT
Organism: Schistocerca americana; assembly: GCF_021461395.2. Taxonomy (NCBI): domain Eukaryota; kingdom Metazoa; phylum Arthropoda; class Insecta; order Orthoptera; family Acrididae; genus Schistocerca; species Schistocerca americana. Next base: position 803,704,617 of record NC_060119.1, read on the forward strand.
GCAACCGTAGCAGTCGCGCGGCTCCGGACTACAGCGCCTAGAACCGCATGGCCACCACGGCCGGCCCAGTTTCTTTGGCTCTTCAGTGTATAAGGACCGACGTAGGCGAGGGAGTATTCTGGCATTCGTGTCTTTCCGTCGTGCATGTGGTAAACGCGGAAATATGAACTTTGGCGACTTCATAATCGAATGCGTGCAAACAGGATCAATGTGCTATAATTCTTTTTCTTCGCTGTCGAAGGTCAAACACCGGCGGACATCCATCGGGGAATGAGGAACGTGTATGTGGCAGCACGTCTATCGAAAACCATTGTGGCTCTAGGTTCCCTGCTGATCGCGATTCGACACAGGATGTCGGCCGATCTGGAAGACCAGCCTCAAGTGAGAGACACTCGAGCATTCACCCTACGGTTTTCATCTCTCAGGACGCGTTTATGACAACTTCGGTCCCTTAGGCATTGAAGGGTCGACGATTGCTGTCAGACGAGGATGTGCAGCAGGCTGTTAGAGACTTCTTCACGCAGAAGGACATTCTGTTTTACCAAACAGGCATATTAAACGTGGTGTGTCGGTGGATAATTGCCTCAATGCCCAAGGCGATTTTGTCTGATTGGCACACCGATTCTCGACTACACGGCCTTACAATGTAAACGCTCTGTTCGCTCCTTATATATAAGCTTCTGTCAATCTAATTACTAAAATTTTTATTTTGCAGAAGACCACGTAATATTTGATTGTGTTAGGCACACACGGACACTCGATTACCGTAAATACGCCACATCGTCTAGGAAAAGATCACTTGGAGCGGTAGCTAAGCATTAGACGTAGAGCTTTTATACAAAAAAAAAAATAATTTCATTTTCATTTCTAAGCTGTGACTGACTTTCTATAAAATAAAGTTTATGGCACAACTTGACTGGAAGAATGGATAGGGTGGTAGGAAACGTGAAGTGTACAGGGAGACCAAGGCTTCATTACAGCTCAAGTGGGTGTAGGTTGCAGTAACTATGCAGACATGAAGACACATGCAACGCTTGCACAGGATTGACTAGCGTGGAGGGCTGCATGAAATCGGTCTCCGAACTGAGCGAAACCGTAACAACGATACAAAATTGCTGCATGTCGATGGTACTTAATTAATACCGAAGAAATATTAAAGGTAACACTGAATGCTGCAAGTTTCTATTAGTATAACCTTTACGTATAATGTGTGAGTGCTGCTGTGTAAAACCTTACTACATATCCGTCTTCCTTCGATTTCATAGAACTGGGAGAGGACGTAGATGGAGATGAGACGGGAGATATGACACTGTAAGAAGAATTTGATTGAGCGGTGAAGGACCTGAGTCGAAAAACATGGCCCCGGCAGTAGACGATATTCTGTCAGAGTAACTGATAGCCTTGGGAAGGTCGGCGTCAACAAAACTCTTTCAGCTGGTGTGCAAGATGTATGAGACAAGTAAAATACCCTCATATTTCAATAAGACTATAATCATTTCAATTCCAAAGAAAGCAAGTGCGTACAAGTGTGAATATTACGCAACTATAAGTTTCTGATTGCAAAATACTTGCACGAATTGTTTACCGAAGAATGGAAAAATTGGTAGAAGCCATCCTCAGGACTTATGCTTCGCATGTCACGCCATCCTACCACCGTCCATCACATTATAAGCCGCAGAATATTTATTGAGAAGACGATAAGTATGTAAATTGCTTTCATTGCTTTCATTGCTTTCATTGACTTCGAAAAAGCGTTTGATAATGTAAACTGGAATGACCTCTTTCAAGCCCTCAAAAACCTTAAAGTAGGCACAGATAGCCAGTACCAGTTCACCAGTTTAACAACAGAAACTAAAAAAAAAAAATAAAGTAATGCAAAGATAAGAAAAAGAGTAAGGCGATAACACGGTCTGTCACAGCTGTCATTCAGTTTCGACACAGAGAAAGAAGTTAAAGAGTTCTCCGACAGAAACACTTGACGTAATAAAAATAAATGGAGTTAATGAGATTTTCAGTATTCCCGTTACAGATGGGACTGAAGCAGAAGTAGAAAACTCGCTGAAGTGCTGTGTCAGTTGCTTCGGGTGGCATGGAAGACAGAAATAAATAAATACTAAATAAATATTATGAAGTATTCTAAAGAAGCGCAAGTTATCTTGGAGATAAAAAAACTCACCCAGGTAAAGGAATACAGATACTATCTCCATCGTCTCTGCTGACGAAAGATTTGCCAAAGCCGTAGAAGCATTTAACAAGCAGAGACCTCTGTTAACATCCAACTCGACATTCTACTGGAATAAAGAAGCCGTTTATAAAAGTTTTGTATAGAGTATAGTACCCTACTGCTCACAGACGCGGAACTAGAGGAAAATGAAACAGCTTTTTTGGAAATTTCTGAAATACCACGCTAGCGGCGTGCGCTATGAATGCCATCGACCGTCCGGGTCACAAATAAAGAGGTTTTGGAAAGTATGAAGGAAAATAATTGCGGAAATACATAACAGTAACATTATTGGGGGTTGCGTGAAATGAGGCGAAGCCTCTCGGCTACTACTCATTCCTGGCGCAGACACTACTGTTCTAGGCTCACTGTGCGCTTAAAACTGAAAAGAGATGTGACGCGATCGACGGGAATACCAGAGACACTGACCAACACGTCTGCGCGAAGCTTCATCGGATTCTCGCAGTGGTTTCCATCGTGAATGGTCGTTCCTTACCTTACGAATAGCCGTCGCATTCCTTCTGGGTGGAATCAACGAATATTCTTAGTCTCTGAGACTACAAAGGTAAAATTGAATTTCAGGACACATCCTGAGGAATCAAGGAATAATTAGTTTGATAACGGAGGGAAATATTGGGGGGCAAAACTACAGAGGGACACCAGGGCTTGAGTACAGCGCAGTCGGCCATTCAGGTATGCCTGTGAGTCTGCTTCAGGTGTCCTCACTGTGCAGTACACAACACTCTGCCGAGGGAATGTATTCACTGTAGAAGCAAACCTTAAACTATGCCTATGGAAATGGTGACCAACAATGAGTTTGTAGTAAACAAACGGCCCACAGTTTTGTTGCTGGCTCTGGGTACCACCAATCTTGTAGTTGTATTCAAAGCATATGAAATCTGTGCGAGAGTAGGCTTCCGCAGTTGCTGATAATTCCAATAAAATATTTTCTGGTATGTGGCCAGTGGTCATCTACACTACAATATAAAGATAAATCATAGTTTAAAGTTAGTAGCAAAAACCTCTAAAAGTTCTTGACCGGTTTTCTTCAGATTTTTGCACGATATTGTAGTAATCATTCAGGTGGAAATAGCTACATCTTTTAATAAATACCATACGTAAATATATATACATATACTATACAAAAGGAAGAGGTTTTTACCAAAAATCTCGAAAAGTATTTGATCTATTTACTTCACATTACTCAAATAAACCTTCAGACTGATACAGGCGACAAATCTTTAAATATATACGGTATACGATTATACAGGATGTACATAAAGTCCGGGAACACTTTCAATTGCTTATTGCACAAGAACCAAACATAGTACAGATATCACACATAAGTCATTTTGAAGAGAAACCCTGAAAGTTTTGTCGTGTATACCGCCACAGCGTGGTTTGGTAATTTGCCAATAGTCAGCGCTAGTCACAAACATGGCGAATTCAGATGCGGAGCGAGCCTTCTGTGTGTTGGATTTCGACAAAAACAAGTGTGCTACAGCTGTTCCACGGGTGTTTGGAACCAAGTATGATAAGAAGCCACCAACAAGGAAGGTCATTTACCACTGGCACAACAAATTCGTCACGACGGGTTGCTTGTGCCTGGCAAAGGGAAGCGGACGCCCCAGTGTGAGTGAAGTGAATGTGGAGTGCATACGAGAGACATTCATACACTCAGTGTGACTTTTTTCTGTGGGGACACATTAAATATCGATTCGGTTACCGTATTGACGTCTGCCGGGACACTCACGGTTAGCATATCGAATGTTTGTAAAAAAAAAAAAAAAAAAAAAAAAAAAAAAAAAAAAAAAAAAAAACCTTTTAGAGTTTCTCTTCAAAATGCTATATGTATGAAATCTGTACAATGTTTAGTTCTTGTGCAATAAATAATTGAAAGTGTCCCTAGACTTTATGTACACCCTGTATATACAAAATCTATTCTTGTAAATGAATGCAAGTTGTAGTTTTAAGGTTGTTACCAAAAACCTCAAGGAGTTCTAGGCCTTCTTACTTCCAATTTTTACACGATGTTCTAAGAAATCTGCTGACGGACAGAGGTTACACGTTATAATATATATGGTATATAGGTATATATGTACGACAGAAATGCAAAGGTTATTAGAAAAAATCTCGAAAAGTTTGTGACCAATTTAGTTAAACTTTTTACAGGATACTTTACCATTCAAACAGAAATATACCACATATTTTCAATATGTGTGCTATATAAATAATTATGAACTATACAACTAGACAACGTTGATGGTAAAAATCTCGAAAATCTGACCGGCTTACTTCACATTGTTACACGATATTATAATGAACATTCAGATGGACATAGGCAACACATTTTAGTATATAAGTATGCATGTAATACATAAAGAGGAAATATTGTTATCAAAAATCTCGATAAGTTCCTGAGTGATTTACTTCAGTTTCGTACATGATACTCTATTGAACTTTTGGACTATATAATAGTATAAGTAATTTATAAAGGGGAAACGTTACCAAAAACCTCGAAAGTTCTTGGCCAATTTACTTCAGATTTTTACATGGTATTCTAATGAACAATTAGATAAATATAGGACACATATTTTTTAATATTTATAATGTATAAATAATTATGTGGCTTATATATATATATATATATATATATATATATATATATATATATATATATATGTATATATGTGACATACAAGTGGGAAAAGCTGTTCCCAAAAATTTCGTACAGTTCTTGAAGAGTAACTTCAAATTTTGACAGGATACTCTAATGAACATTTGGACCAAATAACCTATATATTTTCTAATATTTGAATGTATATGTAACACATAAAGGGGAAACTTTGCTACCAAAATTCTTGATCGATTTACTTTAAACATTTACACGATACTCTAATAGATGTCCGGATGGACATGAGCTACATATTTTTTAAACAACAAGATACAGGTTTTCTTTTAAAGCCGACTGTGAGAAAGAAAATCCTATGCTGTGCTCTGCTGTGCTGTGCCCTAATGGTCAAACAAATAGTTTCTCCCATGCATATTCTTTTTCATTATATCCATTTTAAAACATTATACACTTAACAATGCGTCATTTTGTTTTCATCCTTGCATTCGCAACACACAGAAAACATAAAATTTGTTAATATGGCTTATCGACTTCTGAGCAGAATAGTACTACAGAATACAAATTTGCAATAACAATAGACAAGGTTCAAGGTCAGACGGAGAGGGTGAAGGAGAAGATGGACAAAGAGAGGTGGGAGAGGACACGGAGAGAGATGGAGGCTGGACGATATAGACAGAGAGACAGCAGCGTAGGCGATGGACAAGAGAGGGGAGAGAAGGCAATTAGAATGTACACCCAATTTCCGTACATATTTAGCAATTACGAAGCATTGGGTTCCACTAGTCTGGTTATAAACGTCAACAGTTCATTTTGCATGGCTACATGGTCACATACCAGAGAAGGTTTTACTGAGGGGTCTCAAACACCTCGCTAAGTGACTTGCATCGTGGCTTACTCTGTAGTATATGTAACACTGGTTAGTTAGGATTGTGGCTATAGCAGTTAACAATAAATAAAAAAATTGACGCATGAAAAGGAGGACGAGAGCGACGCTGTACTAACCGAGAAAACAATGTCTGAAACTGTTATAGAAGTCACACCTGTGGCGTTTTTGTCTGATACAAATTGTTGTGATTAACTTCGTCCGATGTGATTTGTTCTCATGGAACGACTACAATTTTGTTGGCTGTGATTTCAGTTTTAGACGCTGGGTATGTGAGGAGCAAAGATGAGCTTAGCATCCTGTTGATAAAAGGATTATTAGGGAGAAGCGGTGAAGGATATGTCTGGAATTCAGTGACATAATTTTCGAAGGATGTAATCCAGCAGTCGTCGTAAGTGGATCAGGGAAACAACGAGGATCCTACATGTGGCTGGACGAACTGAGAACTGATCCATAATCCTCCCAAAAGATAGTTCATTGACTCTAAAGGGGGTGACTTAGACGAATAAGTAAATGCAGTAACACGACTGACACATCACCATAGCAGGGGACACCAACATCTGCTAGAATTGCGGTGATCAACACGGAGGTGACAGGTTCAAAACCTTGAGATAGAAAATAGTCGGTTCTTGATTGGCAAGAGGAGGAGAGTTGCTAACCTACAGTTCCAGACAATGTATCACAGTCCTCTGTTAAATCCTCACTGAAGTATGTCATGTAGGGAGGGCTTGTAACAAACATTGATGTTAAATGTGCTTCCCAGAGATGGGAGGACTGAGACTGACAGTTTCTTTCTGTAAATCAACTACAGTAGTTTACGTGGTTTCATCCTCTGTGTTTCATTTTTACACTCAGCTGATACAACACTTACTACTTTCATTTTCGTCAGGTGGATCGGTTGGGAGTTCTTCATACTACTCTCACTCTGCCCAGTTATGCATTTGTAGGATACAGAAAATCACATCAAATACTATTTTCAGTACTTCAGTATATTCTGTAAATAGCTTAAAATTGCCTGATGGATACCTTTTCCTCATTCAGAAGAAACAAAGACACAGAGATGTTTGATCTGACGCCGGGTGCGGCTACCTACAGATTTTCTGACACCTTTTGGGTCAAATTGAAACAGGTGATAGCGGGTACACAATCGAGTATATTGAGATAGGGAACCAAAAATCGGAAATGTGAATTTATTGTGTTTTAAACATACACAATGTACAACACAAACGACAACGTAGTTCCTAGTAACAGTTCAAACAGATAACAGCAGTGCACGTATTGCAACAGAGCATGCAGTTCTACCAGACTCTAGCAAAGATCCCAGGTGACTGTTGTATACGGGAACAGGCAGTGAGTGACAAAGAGCGCACATCCCTGACCACCAAACATACCGTACACAACTCAGCTCATGGCACACATGTCATGTGACGACCGTGCGCGTCACACTAGTGCATTAAACTGCCCCCCCCCCCCTCCCCCCGTACACACACACACATCACTATCCCTGACGTCAGTTGCTCATTACATGAGACAGCTTGCGATGTGTCCATGGTGAGATGTGTTGCTGTGTACATGTATGAAGCGTAGACAAAGAAGGAATGTTATTCGTCATGAGAGTTGGAATCATGCATTTAAAGTATATAGCACCCGTAAAGCAGCACGAGTGAACAGAGAACACTTTCCCAACAGGCATCCACCTAATTGGAAGCAGTTTTTCTCTATGGATATCAACTTACGAGATATGGGGTTGTTCACTCCATAGACAACCGGCCTAGGTTCCCACCAAAGACATGTCCGAATACCAGACTTCGAGAAGATGGTGTTGGGTCATGTGGCCGACCACCTAACAATAAGCGCCCGTCAACTTGCTCGTGAAACACACACTTCGAAGGATACTGTGTGGAGAGTGCTGGTGGAACAAGTGTTCCATTCCTACCATAAGAAACGTATGCAAGCATTGGTACCAATGGATTCCGAGCCCCACATTCACTTCTGTCCATGGATTATCCACTGCAGTACTCTAGTGCCGAACTTTGTACAGTTTCAATTGTTCATGGATGAGGCATAGGCCTCATTCACCCATGATGGTATTTTGAGCAGCCTCAACAGCCATGTCTGAGGTAAGGATAGTTCTCAAGCCACCCACGTCGGTGGCCACCAGCAACAATTATCTGTCAATGTATGGCACATTGTCCAAGATCACTTAACAGAACCTTATTTGCTGCCTTCCCGTTTGACTGGTCTACATTACCTGGCATTCCGCGAGACATGATGCCACAGTTCTTGGCGACTGTACCCCTTGCTGTCATCAAAAGAATGTGGTTTGAGCACGATGGTGCACCAGCCCACTTCGATGTTAATGTCTGCAAGCGCATGAATAATACATAACCTCATTTTTGGATTGAAAGGGGAAGTCCTATTCCATGGCTTGCATGATTGCCAGGTTTCAAACCTCTGGACCTTTTCCTCTGGGACTATGTCAAGATGTTAATGTGCGAACTCTCTGTAGAAATGAAGACTTGTTCACTAGGGTCCAAGCTATCTGCCTCTTGGTACAACAGACACCGGGGACCTTGGAGAACTTCTTGCGCTGTTGCCATGCATGCATTGAGACTGGCGGTCGTCACTTCGAACAATTACCTAGGGCTACGTTTTTGTTATGTGGTGTACGTTATATACGCGCTCGAGAACACTGTGAAAATGAACATTAATAAAAATGCTTGTATTTCAGGCTAAAAAATAGACTCGAATGCTCAAAAATACTCTTAAGTGCTCCTAAATTCGCTTAAGTATTCAAAAATACCATAATCTGAAACAAAGTACTCTGTCACTCACTTATTCATTGCTTCATAGAACACCGAGAATACTCGTGAACGTTCTAGAACATCTTAAAACATTCGTAAACATTCGGTGACTTGCACATCGATGACGATAAAATGATGATGAAAACAGCGCACAAATCTAGACACGAGCAGAAAAAAAAACGACCCAGGCGGGAATTTTACCCGGGAATCCATGATCGTGAAACAGCAGCGCAAACCCCATGACACGAGCTGTTCACGTAAATTTGAACGTAACATAGAATTTATAAGAGAGACATGACGCTAAGCGGCTGAACTGTGATGGGTTTGTGAGTTAGGATGTAAATATGGATTCAACACGTAGAGGGTTGCATAAACATTATATTCATTACGGTGAATCGTATTATGTCGAACAAACAGCAAAATAATTTTCTCAAAATACAATGACGTTCAAAAGTCAAAAAATAAATAGCTTTTTCAGAGTAATTATTGTTCCACATTTCGCGTTATATTCTTCAAATCAATAAATATGTTGTACTACACACTTTCCAAAGTAGCCTATGTTATTCCTCAACGTTCAACATACCTCAATACCAAATTTTATCAAAATCGGTTCAGCGGTTTAGTCGTGAAAGAGTTACTTTCGCATTTATAATATTAGTATGGATCGGTATGGATTGACTGGCCCGGGGAACGGGGTTGTCATACCGTGACATTTCGGCTCGCACAGGGCATGCTGCTATGACAGTGATACAAGTGTGGAAGCAGTGGATAGAGGAAGGTCGTACGCAGCGACGAGCGGGAAATGGACCACGGAACATGACCATATCACGGGATGACCGTCATCTTGTTCGCATGGCCATACGGACCGTACAGCAACATCCATCGTGTTGGCTCGTCGCTGGAGCACTACAACAGGTGTGAACTCGTCTGCATCGACGGATCGTCACCGTCTGCTACAGGTTGGACTAGTTGCACGGATGCCATTACATCTGCTTCCATTGTCTAGAAACCACAATTTCCTCCGACTGTAATGGGCACGTGAACACAGTCACTGGGGTGCTGAGTGGCAACATGTAATCTTTTCGGACGAGTCCCGCTTCAACGTGTCCTACAGTGATGGCCGCATACGTGTCCGGTGGTAGCATGGTGAACGCAACCTGGAGGGCTGCATTGTGGAGCTGCATAGCGGACAAACACCAGGTATAATTGTTTGGGGCGCCATTGGTTACAACAACCGATCTCGCCTCGTACGTATTGCGGGCACTTTGAACAGCAACCGGTACCTAACGGAGGTTGCGGAGGCTGAGGTACTCTCCCCTGCTTCAGGCATCTTTACAGGCCACATTTCAACAGGACGATGCCCGGCCACATGTTACGAGGAATTTAAAGGTCTTCTTCGAAGAGCAACGGGTACCATTGCTTCCCTGGCCTGCACGATCACCAGACATGTCGCCCATCGAACATGTCTGGGATATGGTTGGTCGGCACGTGGTGCGTGACGGTCGTCCATTAACTGGTGTCACGGATTTGTGGGCTCGGATACAAACTACGTGGAGGGAAATCCCCCAGGAACGTATTCAGAACGTTACTGATTCAATGCCACGGCGTGTAGCAGCACTAATTGCAGTGCATGGTGGCCACACGAAATACTGAACAATAGGGCTCAAAGGACATGTACAGATTTGAAAAAGTAATCATTTTTTACTTGTCATGTACCTAAACTGCGGTATTAAATTAATTGAATTTATGCGTTTCCTTCTTGGTGTTGCAATTTCCACATGCGGTAGTGTATTTCAGATCCAAAATGAAGGTCAGCTGACCTCAAACTTAGTGTCTCATCTTCACACAGGACGAGCTAAATAAACTGGTACACCTGCCTGATATCGTCTAGGGCCGCCGCGAGTATGCAGAAGTGCCGCAACACGACGTGGCATTTGCCAGTCTCTGCGGCCGAACGGTTCTAGGTGCTTCAGTCCGGAACCACACTGCTGCTGCGGTCGCAGGTTCGAATCCTGCCTCGGGAATGGATGTGTGTGATGTCCTTAGGTTTGTTAGGTTTAAGTAGTTCTAAGTCTAGGGGACTGGTTTACTTATTTAATCGTATGGCTAGGGATCTCGTCGGGCAGGCCGTTCGCCGGGTGCCGGTCATTCAATTTCACGCCACTTCGGCGACCTGCAGTCGATGAGGATGATAGGATGATGATGAGGACAGCACAACACACAGTCCCTGGACGGAGGAAATTCCCCGACCCAGCCGGGAATCGAGCCCAGGCCCGGAGGATTGACAATTCATCTCGCTGACCATTCAGCTATCAGGGGCGGACAGGGGACTGATAGTGCTTAGAGCCATTTGAACCATTTTTGATGTGGAATTTACTCGACTAATGTCTGCAGTAGTGCTAGAGGGAATTGACACCACGAATCCTGCAGGGCTGTCTACAAATCCGTAAGAGTAAATGGGGGTGGAGATCTCTTCTGGATAGCACGTTGCAAGGTATCCCAGGCATGCTCAATAATGTTCGTATCTGGTGAGTTTGGTGGCCAGCGGGAGTGTTTAAACTCAGAAGAGGGTTCCTGGAGCCATTTTGTAGCAATTATGAACGTGTGGGGTGTCGCACTGTCCTGCTGAAATTGCCCAAGTCCGTCGGAATGCATAATGGATATGAATGGATGCAAGTGATCAGACAGGATGCCTACGTACGTGTCACCACTCAGAGTCATATCTAGACGTATCAAGGATCCCATATCACTGCAACTGCGCACACTCCACCAGCTTGAACAGTCCCCTGCTGAAATGCAGCGTCCATGAATTAATGAGGTTGTCTCCATACCCGTATATCTCCATTCACTCGATACAATTTTAAAAGAGACTCGTCCGACCAGGCAACATGTTTCCAGTCATAAACAGTCCAATGTCGGTGTTGACGGGCCTAGACGAGGCGTAAAGCTTTGTGCGTGTAGTCATCAAAGGTACAAGAGTGGGCCTTCGGCCTTGAAAGCCCATATCGATGATGTTACGTTGAATGGTTCGCAAGCTGACACTTGCTGATGGCCCAGCATTGAAATCTACAGCAATTTTCGGAAGAGTTGCACCTCTGCCAAGTTGAACTATTCTCTTCATTCGTCGTTGGTCCCGTTCTTGCAGTATCTTTTTCCGGCTGGAGCGATGTCGGAGATTTGATGTTTTACCGGCTGCCTGATATTCACGGTACACTCGTGAAATGGTCGTTCGGGAAAATCTCCACTTCATCGCTACCTCGGAGATGCTTTGTTCCATCGCTCGTGCAAGTCGGCCGGGGTGGCCGAGCGGTTCTGGGCGCTACAGTCTGGAACCGCGCGACCGCTACGGTCGCAGGTTCGAATCCTGCCTCGGGCATGGATGTGTGTGATGTCCTTAGGTTAGTTATGTTTAAGTAGTTCTAAGTTCTAGGGGACTGATGACCTCATAAGTTAAGTCCCATAGTGCTCAGAGCCATTTGAACCATTTGAACCATCGCTCGTGCGCCGACTATAATACCACGTTCAAACTCACTTAAATCTTGATAACCTTCCATTGTAGCTGCAGTAACCGATATAACAAATGCGCCAGACGCTTGTTGCCTTATACAGGCGTTGACGACCACATCGCCGTATTGTGCCTGTTTACATATCTTTGGATTTGAATATTTATGCTTATACCAGTTTCTTTGGCACTTCAGTGTATTTCATAAGGTACGTCGGATGGGAACTCTTCAGAATATATATAAAAAAAATGCAAGATTATGCACTTAAAAAAAGAAAAAGGCTGATGGGATCCAATTACTAGGTTATTTGGACATTTGCATAATCTCAGACGCCACTTTAATATCTTACGGTGGCTAAGTGAAATGAGCGCGTAAAATTAGTAGTGAGAGCTGGTAAATGGCTGATTGGCATTTGTAAGGCAAATTAAAAAGAAAATTTAGACCACTTTTTAAGATGGCATGTACTAGGTTTCATTGTATATTTCGTACTATCAGTCCATTGTTCGATATCTGTAAGAAGTCGGACTGATTAAAGACGTCGAATGTACTCAGAACGTTAAGCTTGGACTGTAACAAGTTGTTGTAGCCAATACGAAAGCAGAACAGACATTTAGGGTATTAAATGGTAATACTGGGAAAAAAGACAACATTTTTTTGGTTTAGAGTAGTGGTATTCGAGGTAGAGTGGACAGTAATTCTGCAGCAACCGTCGAGTATAACGCACTCCATCGAATGATACATTGGCGGTCTATATTGGTGGAAAGTACTGTATGCCATGGTTTGTACAATAGCTTGATGAGTGTATAAAGTACGAGATAAGGATGAAAAGTTAGTAAGGTACAGTAACTGTTTCAACATATCTGTTGAACACGACCTTGACTTTTTAAAGCTACAGCGGAATGCAGTCTGCCAGAGGTCGGAGCATGCTGACCAAAAGTTGAAATGTCGGAAGCGATATGAGGTCCTATTATCTCAGAGGATCCGTTGTAAATAACGACAATCTGTCATGTTTTCTGCTCTCAGCTGATATTTCCGTTATTTATGTGACTGGAAGTTGCGTAAAACGAGTGTTGTGACGCAAATGATGGGTCGTGGCCCCTGATGTAAGTCATAATCGCCAACACCGGCCAATGTTGCCGCACCGCACACAGCTTCTCCCAGCCTGACAGAACAGGCAAGAGACAATTCCCTTGCAGGTGACGGGAAAGGAGTCTAATGTCTAGTGCGTGGTACCTTACGGAATACATCATACAACCGAACTCGAAATCAGTTCGACAAATGGACGAACTTGCTGTGCTTCATGCCTCACATCTCATTGCTATGTGGCCTAATGCCACTTAACACCCATTGCTGTTCACACCAAATACGGCAGACCCGTAATTAATATAGTGTGGAACTTCTGCCCCGACCAAATTGCAACACTAGAAAGCAAAGCAAAAAACGAAATTTTACGTGCTACATCTGTGTACATACTGTGCAAGCTACAACACGGTGCATGACGGAGGGTACCTTGTACCACTACCAGCCTTTCCCTTTCCTGTTCCCCTCTCAAATAGAGCGAGGGAGAAACGACTCGCTATTGCTTCCGTCGAAGCCCTGACTTTTCTTATCATGTCTTCGCTGTCCTTACGCAAAATGTACGTTGGTGGCAGTAGAATTAATATGCAGTTAGCCGCAAAAGCCGCTTCTGTAAATTTTCTCAGTAATGCTTCCCGAAAAGAATGTTGTGTTCACTCCAGGGATTCCAATTTTTCACGAAGCATTTATATAGCATTCTCTTGCTGATAATATCTTCCGGTAACAAATCTAGAAGTGCTCGTCTGAAATGCTTTGATGTCTTCCTTTAATCCCAAACACTGGAACAGTGCTCAAGAATGGGACGCACTAGTGTTCTAGACGAGGTTTCCTTCATAGGTAAGCTACACTTTCGTACACTTCTCCCATAAACCGAATTTACTGTGTCAAGCAGCGCACCACTAATACCGTATTTTAATGTTACAGGATTGTTTCTCCTATTCATCTGCATTAACTTAAATTTCTCTACGAAAGATCCGTACCCAAAGACTGGAAAGTAGCACAGGTCACACTAATATTCAAGAAAGGTAGTAGAAGTAATCCACTAAATTACAGGCCCATATCGTTAACGTCGATATGCAGAAGGATTTTGGAACATATATTGTGTTCGAACATTATGGATTACCTCAAAGAATACGGTCTACTGACACACAGTCAACATGTGTTTAGAAAACATCGTTCCTGCGAAACACAACTAGCTCTTTATTCACATGAAGTGTTGAGTGCTATTGACAAGGGATTTCAGATCGATCCCGTATTCCTGGACTTCCGGAAGGCTTTTGACGCTGAACCACACAAACGGCTCGTAGTAAAATTGCGTGCTTGTGGAATATCGTCTCAGTTATGTGACTTGATTTGTGATTTCCTGTCAGAGAGGCCACAGTTCCTAGCAACTGAAGGAAAGTCATAGAGAAAAACAGAAGTGATTTCTGGCGTTCCAGAAGATAGTGTTATAGGCACTTTGCTGATCCTTATCTACAGGGTGTTACAAAAAGGTACGCTCAAACTTTCAGGAAACATTCCTCACACACAAATAAAGAAAAGATGTGTGGACATGTGCCCGGAAACGCTTAATTCCCATGTTAGAGCTCATTTTAGTTTCGTCAGTATGTACTGTACTTCCTCGATTCACCGCCAGTTGGCCCAATTGAAGGAAGGTAATGTTGACTTCGGTGCTTGTGTTGACATGCGAGTCATTGCTCTGCAGTACCAGCATCAAGCACATCAGTACGTAGCATCAACAGGTTAGTGTTTATCACGAACGCGGTTTTGCAGTCAGTGCAATGTTTACAAATGCGGAGTTGGTAGATGCCCATTTCATATATGGATTAGCACGGGGCAATAGCCGTGGCGCGGTACGTTTGTATCGAGACAGATTTCCAGAACGAAGGTGTCCCGACAGGAAGACGTTCGAAGCAATTGATCGGCGTCTAAGGGAGCACGGAACATTCCAGCCTATGACTCGCTACTGGGGAAGACCTAGAACGACGAGGACACCTGCAATGGACGAGGCAATTCTTCGCGCAGTTGACGATAACCCTAATGTCAGCGTCAGAGAAGTTGCTGCTGTACAAGGTAACGTTGACCACGTCACTGTATGGAGAGTGCTACGGGAGAACCAGTTGTTTCCGTACCATGTACAGCGTGTGCAGGCACTATCAGCAGCTGATTGGCCTCCACGGGTACACTTCTGCGAATGGCTCATCCAACAATGTGTCAATCCTCATTTCAGTGCAAATGTTCTCTTTACGGATGAGGCTTCATTCCAACGTGATCAAATTGTAAATTTTCGCAATCAACATGTGTGGGCTGACGAGAATCCGCACGCAATTGTGCAATCACGTCATCAACACAGATTTTCTGTGAACGTTTGGGCAGGCATTGTTGGTGATGTCTTGATTGGGCCCCATGTTCTTCCACCTACGCTCAATGGAGCACGTTATCATGATTTCATACGGGATACTCTACCTGTGCTGCTAGAACATGTGCCTTTACAATTACGACACAACATGTGGTTCATGCACGATGGAGCTCCTGCACATTTCAGTCGAAGTGTTTGTACGCTTCTCAACAACAGATTCGGTGATCGATGGAATGGTAGAGGCACACCAATTCCATGGCCTCCACGCTCTCCTGACCTCAGCGCTCTTGAATTTCATTTATGGGGGCATTTGAAAGCTCTTGTCTACGCAACCCCGGTACCAAATGTATTGTGGACGGCTGTGATACAATACGCCATTCTACAGGGCTGCATCAGCGCTTCAGGGATTCCATGCGAAGGAGGGTGGATGCATGTATCCTCGCTAACGGAGGACATTTTGAACATTTCCTGTAACAAAGTGTTTGAAGTCACGCTGGTGCGTTCTGTTGCTGAGTGTTTCCATTCCATGATTAATGTGGTTTGAAGAGAAGTAATAAAATGAGCTCTAACATGGAAAGTAAGCGTTTCCGGACACATGTCCACATAACATATTTTCTTTCTTTGTGTGTGAGGAATGTTTCCTGAAAGTTTGGCCGTACCTTTTTGTAACACCCTGTATATAAACGATTTGGGAGACAATCTGAGCAGTCGTCTTCGGTTGCTTGCAGAAGACGCTGTCGTTTTTCGACTAATCAAGTCATCAGAAGATCAAAACAAGCTGCAAAAAGATTCAGAAAAAATACCTGAGTGGTGCGAAAAGTGGCAGTTGACCATAAGTAACGAAAAGTGTCAGGTCATCCACATGAGTGTTACAAGGAACTCATTAAACTTCGGTTACACGATAAATAAGTCTATTCTATAAGCCGTAAATTCAACTAAATACCTAGGTATTACAATTACGAACAACTTAAATTGGAAGGAACATATAGAAAATGTTGTGGAGATTGTTAACCAAAGCAGGATACTTATAAAATGCAACAGACCTACTAAGGAGACTGCCTACACTACGCTTGTCCATCCTCTTTTAGAATAGTGCTGCGCGTTGTGGGATCCTTACCAGATAGGACTGACGGAGTACATCGAAGAAGTTCAAAGAAAAGCAGCACGTTTTGTACGATCGCGAAATATAGAGAGTGTCACAGAAATGATACAGGATTTGGGCTGGACATCATTAAAAGAAAGGCGTTTTTCGTTGCGGTGGAATATTCTAACGAAATTTCGATCACCATCTTTCTCCTCCGAATGCGAAAATATTTTGTTGACACCGACCTACATAGGGAGAAACGATCACCACAATAAAATAATGGAAATCAGATCTCGTACGGAAAGATATAGATGTTCGTTCTTTCCGCGCGCTATACGAGATTGGAATAATAGAGAATTGGGAAGGTGGTTCAATGAACCTCCTATCAGGCCCTTAAATGTGATTTGCAGAGTATCCATGTAGATGTAGATGTAGATACACTTAGAGCACTGTTGTGTGTATGCACTTGCGATACTTCTGTCGGTGGCCACTTTCACGAACTTCCATCACCTGCAGTCCAGGACGAGGGGAAAGTAGGTCCGCATTCAACGCTCGGGAGAGACGCGCAAGTGGAGCCTTCCATAGCCACGCAGGTCGTAGGTTGCCGTATGTACTCTCCTAGGTTAAGAATGGACATCTCGTGAAGAGCCTGCAGGCAATAAGAAGCCGTGCAGATAACTGTGAACTCCTACAGGGACTATGAAAAAGCCTAGACATAATAGCATCAAGAATTCGCACGGTGAGGCGTATTAACCTTCTAGCCAGCAGCAGCCGTTTCAACCTGCCTTAAAAAACCGCGAACACGTCAACCACTCCCGCAGACACTGAGATGGCGTATAGACACAAAGCGCCAAGAATTTGCACAGGGAGTCGTATGAAACTAAAGAAATGCGGAAAAAATCAGGCTACTAAAAAAAAAAAAAGTTTTCTGGATAGTAAGGAGTTTTCTTATAAATCACGAACACCAGCAGATTCTTAGACGAAGCACAAACATGAGACAAAAAATGGTTCAAATGGCTCTGAGCACTATGGGACTTAACTGCTGAGGTCATCAGTCCCCTAGAACTTAGAACTACTTAAACCTAACCAACCTAAGGACATCACACACATCCATGCCCGAGGCAGGATTCGAACCTGCGACGGTAGCGGTCGCGCGGTTCCAGACTGCAACGCCTAAAACAGCTCGGCCACCCCGGCCGGTAAACACGAGACAGTCGAGCCCTGATGCGGAGGTAGCCGTACAAAGAAGTGTTGTGTGGCTGCTTGCACAGCAACTTAGGAATGCAGAAAGATACGGGGAGAGCGTACAACCAATGCTTGAGAGTGAAAACGTGAGAAAGGCGACAGTCCTCGAGTCACACACCAGCTCGTGCAAGATACAAAAGTTTTACCCTGTACTGGGAGGCGTGGTCATGAAACTGCGAACAGTCGTTGGGCGTCATTGCAAATTTAGTCCGCCAATGAGAACGCCGAGAGGGGGAGTAGCCGGTGAGTTTAGCGGAGTGATAGGAGGTGACAAGACGGTCGGTGAGACAGGCGAAAGCAAGAGGACATGGGGGCTCTGTCATCCATCGCAGACGTCCGCTTCCCGACACGGCGATATAGCAGCTTCGGCAACGCAAACCATAACAGGTAGTCATGGAGACCGGTCCGGGCCTCGCCGCAAAATCGGAACACCGAGAAGAGCTGCCGACTTGCCACCGCACAGCTCCGAGGCGAAGCGCCGTACCGAGCCAGCACCTGTCGCCGTCAACACCACACGACGAATGGCTATGAAGAATGGCCAGATGATTCATTTCTCCTCCTCCCCTTCATAACTGAATCGTGTACACGTCCATTTAAATCGGCCCTGAAACTTGTAAATTTTTGTGAGTGAAAACGGTATTGAAATACGAAGATTGTCCAGAAAGTAAGTTACGATCGGTCGCGAAATGGAAACCACTGCGAAAATCCGGTAAAGTGTTGGGCAGTGTAATATTCCAGTCGATCGTGTCGCGTCGCTCTTTTCAGTTTTGAGTGAACAGTGAGCACTTAAAGATGCGTAAGGAATAGCATCTCCCGCTAATTATGAGGGCCTGGTTAGAGATTTCGCCTGTATCATGCAGCCCACATAAGACAACTGTCGAGCAATTCCTTCTTAATGCCAATTCTTTGCCGCACACTGCAGGGACAATGAAGATGCTCCTGCAGCGTTTCCAATGAGAAGTGTTTGATCACCCACAATACAGTCCGTAATTGGCTCCCCCTGAATCTCATCTCTGCTTACAAGAACCGCTGGCTATGAAGACAAAATTTTTCCACAGACAACGAGCTGCAGACCAGTGCAGATATCTGGCTGAAAGCACAGGCGGCTGCTTTCTATGACGAGGATATTGGAAAGTTGGTACAACACTACGACAACACTTGAAGTTGGAGCGGCGACTATGTAGAGAATTAGGTGGAAGATGTACCTAACTGTTGCAAATAAAACGTTTCTAGTTTTCACTGTGGTTTCCATTTCGCCACTGGTCGGAACTTACTTTCTGGACAACCCTCGTAAATACAGTCATTTCATGTTTTATTCGTCTAAACAGTCTGTTCCAATCACTTATCAATCCATTAATCTTATAACATTTTGCTGTTTGATTTCACTTAATGATTGATGTCCCGTAATTATTGGCCCCCAACGTGGGACAATATAATTAAGTATCTCTGTGTCACTTTATGAAAGAGGTCAAAGAATTCTGAGTTCATTACATTTTGGCGCCCAGCGGGAGGCATTATAATTAGTAATCTGCATGTCAGTTTACATAAGAGATCAAAGGATTCTCGACTTATTACACAGTATAACAGCAAGGCACAATGATTAAATTTATAGGATTTTTGTCCATAAAAAGAGCAAAATTTACTTCACAGAACTGTCTCAACCGGCAGCTATAATGACTCTGACATCCGTGGGCATCAAATGGCAGTGAGGTTAGATGACAAGTACGTCGTTCGCTGCTGCTAGAATTCTATGCGAGAGTTCATCAGTTGAGGTGGTTGTCGAGTGGTGGCGCGGCAGACTCTTGGCAACCAAGAGCCAGGTGTTTTCAATGAGTAAGACATGCGAAGTGGCATCGAGCAGGCAACAAGCGATTTTGTGTTACCTTTTTGACAACAAAAATCATAGAGAACTGGAAGAAAGAGCAGAGCCACCGGCCTCAGCATACAACTGAAATGTAGCAGTTTCTGTCCGACAGTACACTTCTGCGAACAAGAGATGAATAAGAGTAGTTGCCAATGGTACCCCATACCATCACGCTAGATGCTGGACTTGCGTGATGATGATGAATGCATTATGGCAACATTCGTTCTCCTAGGATCTTCACAGAAGGGTAAATCCATCATGATTTTATATACAGAAGTGGGCTCGTCTGGAAACACGAACTCGTATCACCCACTGCGTCAAGTGTTTTTCTTGGGTGCACCGTGGTGGCCGTGCTAACAGTCCGAGATGCTCTGTATGTCACCACGCTGTCCGTATGGATAATTCCATCACTGAAAAGAAGCCTATTCGTGAGTAGTGGGGTGAACTGACATTCTGCATGGCGGCGGGTGTAGCCCTCCTGAGCCCATGGATTCCACATTCGAATGACTGTGTTGGGATTGCGACTAATGCGATCAACAATGTCGTAAAACGATAAACTGTAGTGTCGATAGGCAACAACTCTGCACTGTCGAATTCTAACATGCGGTGGTAAACATTTCTCATTCTTACGCGAGGCATAAGACGGACGATCATCTCACGAATAACCAACATTCAAAAGCTATTTCGGAAGGAAAAACCCCTGGGTAAGCTTCACTTGTAAAGCAGAATGTAGATGGCGCTACTCATACGTACTTTGTACGAGGCGTATTCGGAAAGTAAGGTCCGATAAGACGCGAAATGGAAACCACTGTCAGAATAAGTTGGAACTTTGCATATATGTGTTGGGCAGTGTCTTTAGTGTGTCTGTTGATGGTTTCACGTCGCACTTTTCAGATCAGAGTGCAAAGTGATCACGTAGAAATGCCTAAAACAACAGTGTCTCCCGCCAAGTATGTGGATCTGATGAGAGATTTCGCCTCAAGCTATGCAGCCCACATAACACAAGTGTCATGTTTCTCTTTCTCCAAGGCAATTTGCAGCCGCATTCTGCAGGGGCAATGAAAATGTTCCTGCAGCATTTTCGAAGGGAATGATCACCCACCATACAGCCCTTAATTGTCTCCCTCTGTTGTTCACCTCTGCTCACATGAAACGCTAGCTACGAAAACAACATTTCGGCACAAACAACGAAAGACAGACCAGCGTAGAGAATTGGCTGAAAGCACAGGCGGCTGCTTTCTGTGACGAGGATACTGCAAAGTTTGTACAACGCCATCACAAATGTCTAAGTCGGAGCGGCGACTATTTAGAAAGGTAGCTGGAAGGTGTGGCTAACTGTTGCGAATAAAAAAAAATTATTTTCTGTGTGGTTTTCATTTCGCAACCGATCGGACCTTACTTTCCGAACAGCCCTAATATTTTGTGCAGTTGCGCTGAAAAGCTAACCGTATGAATATCAAAGCAAGTAGTACTTTTCATGACAATTTGAGAGTTCTCGCATGCCGTTTTAACAATGCTTGTACACAAACATTTATTACTCCGATACAAAGAGGACAGATTACAATGGTTCAAATGGCTCTGAGCACTATGGGACTTAACTTCTGAGCTCATCAGTCCCCTAGAACGTAGAACTACTTAAACTTAACCAACCTAAGGACATCACGCACATCCATGCCCGAGGCAGGATTCTAACCTGCGACCGTAGCGGTCACGCGGTTCCAGACTGTAGTACCTAGAACCGCTCGGCCAGGACAGATTACAAATCGTTGTCGCAGTATGGGTGGCACGTTGCTGTCCAAAACATTTTCATCAAAACGTGTGTTCATTTTATGATCGAACAGTATTAATGGTTCAACTACAACTGAGGAAACCCTCACCACATCTTCAAACCATTTTACCTGAAATTTTCTGTGCTTGGAAGACAGAGAAGTGCATGCTTTTCACCAAGAATCAGCCAGTGTCGGCAACACATCTCTAAGTGTTGCGTCAGATTCGACCTTTTATCTTTCTTTGAGAAAGGGAAGAGATTACTCTTCTAATGAGTTTAGTGTGGCAATCATGTATGTAGTAATGATTGATATTACAAAACATAAATGTGAAGAGATATTAAATTAACGTGAAGCTGACAGACGAATAATTACGCAAAAGATAAGTAAATTAGGTAGGATCCCTCCAGCTCCCGAAGCAGTCGCGAACACAATAGGGCCTTCCCATAATGTCCAACAGCCGACTGAATAATAGCGAGCGTTTGCTTCACCCAAACAGGACAGAATTTAGTAATTCCATCGGACAGCCTCACCGACATACGCTACTTCCGGGTGGTTTTCAAAAGCAGAATAAAAAAAAGTTTTGTGAACGAGTGGGCTTATGCTGCAGTAATATGGAAAAATACCATTTCTGTGGCTGCCTGCTGATATGCATTTCACGGTCTGTATATTGCCTCGAAGATGGACTTCTTAGGAAGACAGACATCGTGAAAAAGGAGCAGTGAAGAATATTACGATACTTTGTTCGTAATTGTTACCGATAAAAACAACCAATTGTTAATCTGAAATTAGTTTCGAGACATACTCTTACCAAAATAAGTGAAAAACATGAGAGTCGATCTTTCTCATGAAAATCTCATTTCTACGTACTTTAGTTACTCCAAGCTCTTTGTGCTTGTACTCTTTCTACTTCTGATTGGGCAATTAATTAGTGAAAAAGTGACTTTTATACCTAATCTGACTAATGCTCTTATTGATTTTATGTGTACTTTGTGAAATTTGTGGCCACTTCTGGTGCGTCGTGAATGCTTGACCACCTATTATTATACTGGAATGTAATTCTATTTTTATTGTATTTTATTTTATTTTTTGCGTCATCAGTCTTCTGATTGGTTTCATGCGGCCAGCCACGAATTCCTCTCCAGTGCCAGCCTCCTCACCTTTGCATATCGCTTACATCCTTTCTCCTCAATTCTTTGTTTGATATATTGCATCTCGGTCTTCCCCTACAGTTTTTTCCTCTACTGTTGTCTCAAACACTAGGGAAGTTAGTCCTTGATATCTTAACACATGTCCCATCATCCTGCCCACCTTGTGCTCGTCGAAATGTTCTACATGCTCTCCTCGTTGCTGCAGAGATTACCTTATCTGATCATCTAGTTTTCAATATCCTCCTGTAGAACCACACCTCAAGCGTTTCGATTCTCTTCTTCCCCGGCTTCCTCGTAGTCCGCTATTCACTTCCATACAGTGCTGTGCTCCAAATGCAGATTATCAGAAATTTCTTCTGAAAATTATGGCTGATGTTTCAGTATTGTAGAATCATTTTTGGCCAAGAATCACTTACTTGCCCCTGTTAGTTTGCTTTTTTGTCCTCCTTTCTTCGTCCGTCAAGTGTTATTTTGCTTCGAAAGAGGCAGAATTCCTTTACTTCGTGAACCCCAATTTGACGTTAACGTTATTTGTAATATATTTCTTGTTACTCCTCATTACTTTCGTCTTACTTCGATTTACTCTCAATCAATAGTGTGTACTCATTAGACTGTTCATTCCATTTAACAAGTCCTGCAATTCTTCTTCACTTTTACTGAAAGAATGGACTGTCATGAGCGAATCTTGTCATTGATACACTCTAACACAGAATTTTAATCCAACTCCCGAACCTTTCTTTTATTTCCATCATTGCTTCTTCGATGTATTCAGGGTTTCTCCGTGAGAGCGTGCAAAAATTTAACAGGACATAGAGGATGCTCCATTGAACGATTTGAGGTAGGGAACCTGGGGTCGGGAAACCGGCTTGAGAAGGTAATAGGAATAGAATTACATTGCTGTGTACTTTTTTATTTACATTAGTTACAGCTAACAGCAAATATCCTCATTGACACATCGAACGTACCATTTGTACTGTATCTTACAAAATGCGCTGAAACCGATGGCCATCATCCTCAAGGTAAGCATGATATCGGCGAACAAGAATCTGACGCACCCAAAAAATGTCCCTGGTGCGTTTCGAATCACATCACAGACAGATACAATTCTGGCAACTAATTTCATCTTCATATCCAGTGGGGTCTCATACACAAGCGACTTAGATATTCCCATAGGAAATAATCAGGGAGATCCTGGTAAGATGACCTTGTAGGCCATGGAATAGGACCAGGAAATACAGCATGCAGATGGTTGGGGACATCCACACTAAAGTGAGGCGATGCACCGTCATGTGGTATCCACATCCTCTCACGAGCAGCCAAGGGTACGTTCTCCATCAAACCAGGTGGAACAGAGCCGCTTTATGTACAAGTAAAGTAAACAAAACCTGTATCATGACTTCCTAGTAATCGGGCTCGTCCTCCTTGTTTCCTTGCAGGAAGTAAAGAATGTACTTGTAAGTAAACGGCACGGTATGTGTAAAATTCTACACATATTAGTTGTAAATAAGCTGGAAAACAGTAATACTAGACAAAGCGGTAGACAGGTTTACTGCCTTCTCCGACCCCAGGTTCCCTACCTTAAATTGTTCAGTGGAGCATTCTCTGCGTCTTGCTACATTTTTGCACGCTCTTACGGAACGACTCTGTAGATTGAACAGTAGGGGCGAAACACTACATCCCTGTCTCACACTCTCTGTGCTATCCGAACATTTCGTTCTTATTCTTCCATTTCACTTTTTCCCTCTTAGTTCTTGCACGTATTGTGTATTACCTGTCTTTCCCTACTGCTAACGCCTTTTTTTCCTGAGAATTTCGAACATCTGGCACCATTTTACATTGTCGAATGTTTCTCGGCCGACAATTCCTACGAAAGGGCCAAGCGTAGCGTCAAAGCTGCCTGTCAGAATTCTCTCTCGTGCCATTATCTTTCCGAAACCCAGATTGATCATCGTCTAGCAGATCCACAATTTTCTTTCCCGTTGTTATCCGACAACGCGGATAAAGAAATTTATAAATGATAACGTCACAGAGTCGCCGGCCTCTCTACCTCGCATCACAACACAGGGCACCACCTCTAGATATTGATGGATACAAGAAATGCGGAGTGGACGGAACAACCAGCTTCTGAGGGCGCCGCTGAATCACACTCGCTGTTAAGGTTCAATTCTCCTCAGGCAGCCTACAAAAAAGCGATATTTATGATGTTTTTGGAAAAAATAATGAAACAATCAACGTAAATCTTTATGTACATTAGTTACTGATATTCGGACAACATTTTTTTATTTCTTTTTTTAATTCAGTCATTATTAAGCCTTTCGTCCAGGGAGTTACATTTGCTCTGTCCAAAATGAAGTGCGTCCATGATGGTTTCTCTGCCTCGTGATGACTGGGTGTTGTGTGATGTCCTTAGGTTAGTTAGGTTTAATTAGTTCTAAGTTCTAGGGGACTGATGACCATAAATGTTAAGTCCCATAGTGCTCCGAGCCATTTGAACCGTTTGAACCATGACGGAAAACCTGCAGTCCGCAGATCTTATCTGAAATCAACAAACAAACACTTTACTAAATCTACAGGATTTTGTCCCGGAGTGTTAACACAGTTTTAAAAATTTGAAAAAATAATGAAACTGCGGATGTTTGGAACAAAGGTTTTTGTTTTGTGTATCTCAAGCTGATGCAATGGATTACGGGCATATTAATAAAGATATCTTTCTGAAATCTGGCAGAATTACTCATCGGGCATGCCTGCAAGGGGGAACAGGCAATTTTTTATTTTAATTTATTCATTAGTTACTGCAGGAAATGTGACCAAAAATTCACGACAAAACTACATCTTTGTTTCAACGTCCGCCATTTTATTACTTTTTCAGATTTCAAAAAAACTGTGCTATTTCTCCGTGCACAAAATCCTATATAATAAGAAAAATGTTTTTTTTTATTATTTCAGATGAGATTAGCAGACCGCAGGACTTCCCGCCATGGAGACGCCTCATTTCAGACGAAACTCCTCGGATAGGGGCCTTAACGATAACTGAATTTCTTTTAAAAAAATCAAGAAGCGTTGTCCGAGAATCAATAAATGTTGTAGGAAAAGATTTACGTTGATTGCTTCATTAGGTTTTTCCTAAGAAATTCTTAAATGACGCTTATGTTACAGCCTGCCTGAGGAGAATGCAGCTGTAATCCCTATACTACAAGTACGCTGCGTCTCTCGCTGCAGTTGAATCATGCAAGGCCACCCGTCAGTCCGCTCTCCCCCAACGAGTTCTTATATCGTAGTCACCAGAGAGAACATTGGTGACGAGAAATAGTGTTCTTTTCTTTTTTTTCGTGTTCGGAAATCAACATTTTACAGTTTTTCGTTCAAGTACTGATCTACATGATTTGTTCTCCACAGGTCTTCTAGAGTACAGTCGAACCGACAAACCAGGCGCCCCAAAATATGCTGTTTGTCTTGGATCTGAACGTAAACACAAAGTATGTTGTCCTTACCCTGCAGGCCATATCTAGCTTGATCGATCTTCTCCGAATCGATAAATGCTCGTAGCCGACTGAGCTATTCTCAGGGTCTTCCACGAAAGGTTAATGCCAGTAAGCTCACCCTTCGAAAGTGAAGACCCGCTTGGACATGCTGTGCTGAAGTGCTAAACTGTACCATTACAACTTGCGTTCTCGACATACGAAATATCAGGCGAAGTGAAAAGTATTTGATACTTTTTCATTTCTTGCAAGAATAGTAGGAAAATTTATATAATCAGCTAATAGAAAAACTGGTGCAACGTTACCAGCGATAGAAATTGCACCCGTTGAAGATCTTGCAGTAACAACAACAATCAGCTTATATTTTGGACGACGTAAGTAACGTCTCATTACTTCCAGGTAACTGATTCACAAAGCCAGAATACCTTTTTCAAATGGTTGAAACCTGAGGCCTTAAGAATTTTGCGTAAATTTGTTCCCTCATTTGATTCCCAAAATTGTTTTCTTTAGGATAAATATGGATGGACATCGTCTGTACTTTTATATCCAAGCACACATTGTGTCTCGTGACCAATATTTCAAGTCCATTGGTAAGTTCAATGCCACGTCAAAGCTGTTTAACCGACAGCAAGTGAATTTCATTTACAGAAATAAAGTGACTGGTGTCAACGGGATTGAAAGCAGTAAAGATGCTGAAAAATATTCAGTGATCATTGTAAATAATACGTCATGACTAACTAAAATTATTGCAAGTGCGGGTTTAGAATCAAGATCTCCTGACAAATGAGAATTTTTGCAGAGCGGATTCAGAACAAAAGATTTCCTCCTTATCGGAAACAGTTACCTTAACCTACCTCTCTCGTGATAAAGAGATTCTGGTTCTACGTCTGCTTTGGAAAAAATTTTCGTTGATCGCGAAGTAGTCACAAAGGCGTTAACATAAAGTTGCTTCAGGGAAAGAAAAAGTCAGTTTTCATGGCGAACACGGATCCCACGCAACAAACATAAAACTGGCACGTGCATTGGTGTCACTTCCACATACATCAGTACCAAATTTACTCAACTTTTGCATTATTTTTCGCCTGTCAGCTTACATTCTTTAACGTTAATGTAATATTTATTACAATTTAAGTTTCATGATATTGATCATTCTTACGTATATCAATAACATTAAAAACAGGAAAGAGAAATAATCTATGCATCTGAGAAGGAATTTCCGTCTATAGATTGTATACAGCGTCAACGAGGTAAATTTACCTGCGGCGCTCTA
Source organism: Schistocerca americana (assembly GCF_021461395.2). Lineage (NCBI taxonomy): Eukaryota > Metazoa > Arthropoda > Insecta > Orthoptera > Acrididae > Schistocerca > Schistocerca americana. Next base: position 803,731,955 of record NC_060119.1, read on the forward strand.
AATTCAATGACATGGAAAAACAATAAATAATGTATCGACCAAACTGAAAAAAAGTGCAGGCCAAAGTTAGTACGCATTTTACTGCATTTACATTGAATATTAAATTGTGGATCTGTACTCGCGGCCGATTAATCCACATCGCACTTAAGAGGACATTCAGGTATATGACGTACAGAAAAAATACTATTCTAAATAAAACACTCATACTATAGTTGTTTTTTAAATATTAAAAGGAACAAAGTGATATCGCTTCTTGGCTATGTATTGGTTCGGCTAATTAAAGTCAATATTTGTGCAGGCTGTACCTTTAATTAGTGCTTGTTGCTCTTAAACCACTACAGACGTATTTTTAATTGTAATCACTGTTGTTAATGACTCATCAGATATATGCGTCGAATTAATTTCAGTTCAGATTAAAACTGCTTCGTGTTGATGAGAAGAATAACTAAGCGGAAATGAAAACAGTAGCAGTATTTCTAAAGGAAACTGATTTTTGTTTTTACCACCGAAACAAAAGTATGTCTTTGTGTAATTATTTTCCTTTACTGTTTTGGTAACTATTACTATTTTTTTCGCATTTAAGATCCGCAAGGATTTTAGTTATTTACAGCAACTCAAAAATTTTTATTCACGAACTAAATCACTAATTATTTTCACATTATTACCGGTTTCGACAAAGCAATGGTCATTTTCAGGGTTAATAACAAAGAAAAAAAGAAAGAAATGTGACAGGAAAGCAATATACACAAAAATACAGTAGTCATCTCATAAAAACTGATATTGTGGCGGCATGTTCAACATGTACGTTGCTAAAGTAGACAAAATGAGTTCTTCCTCCTCGTGTTTATTAGGTGCCATTGTCAACCATTTGTTCCTTTCTATAATGTAGTCTTTAAGGAGACACTGCTTACCACAATTGTTTCCTTTCCTTAAAAAAACGCAAACCAGCAACACACACTCATATATAATGTTTATATACGGTTTTAGTTATTTGCCTTTCATTTATACGAGATAAGTGAAAAATTGGAACTCCAAGTATAATGTTGAACTTGTACATTAGAAAAAAAATGCGGTTTACTTGAGTTATCATTAATAATGTGAAAAAATCTTTACGAAGATGTATCAATAATTTTTACACATCTTATGATAAAAGAGCGACCATTTGTTAGAACATGAAATATGTAAAGTGAAATAAAACTAATTTATAAGCTAATTAGAACAAATAGCAGCGGAATGTAAATCGTTACGAAATGAAATGAGTAAGTAGTTGTCTTCCTCTAGGCGGTGGCCTGCTTTCCTGCTGACCGTTTCGTGCCGTTCCGTCTTCTCACCAAACATGTCGCTAACACACAATTGACAAGACTGCATGTGATATGTAAACAATAGGTGACGATTAGTGGTGGGGAGCATTAAATATTAGAATATGCATCTCTATAAAAATCATATTATTCGTTTAGCATTTTCTATGGACTTTCCCTTTTCTTAGAACAAATCCGTAATTTCTTCAGAATATACAAATACCTATCTTTATTTGCTATGGGTAAAATTTTTACGTCTTCACTTATATCTACTGCTCTGTGTTTTGTGGTTGGAGATAAAAACGCAAAACCACTTTCTTATTTATGTACGTGTGCTTGTATATAATTCATCACAATTGAGATATACAATCTTATTCTAGTTCATGGTTCCAGCTTCGATATTGTAAGACTTAAAAATGGTATTAATTTTTGTACTATAGATTATAGAAGGCAAATTTAATTATGTCTAGCTGTGCGATATCATACATTATACTAACACTTTTTTCTATCAAGGATTTTGTATAGGGTTTTGTTTTCCGTACTTGTACTTTAGTTTTTTTCTTCTAAATCTGCTTCATTGTATTTGGATGGAAGCCATTGGCATTTGCGATCAGTTTCAGTATACAAATTTCTTTTTGTAGAGTTTTTAACTGAAAACGAAGTGCTTTATGTGATGTTCAGTAAAACTATGCGTACCTATTTATAATCATATTACTATACGTTAATAATTAAGTCGTTTATGTAGGTTTCCTATACATCCCGAAGATATATTTCTCATTTGCTCTGCACACCGTTTAATTAAAAAATTTATGGATTCTTCAACGTCAAATTCGACTGCGATATCTGGCTTTGCGTTTAGCATGTTCATTTCTAAGCTGTTATTTTTATATCGTCTTCATTGTCTTGATGCAGGATCGAATGATCCATGTACCGCTTGTACTGTATAGTTACATTTCTGTTCGTTGTTTCTCTTCGAAAAGTGTTGTTTCAAGGTGGTTAAGGAAGATATCTATAGTCGTTCCTGCCAAAATGTTGTCCCATGACCAAAATTCTTACTGATAATAGCATTTCTCATTTACCGTTTTCACATCCACCAAAAACGTTGAACACTCTATTAATGGCATAGCTTAGGCGAGGCAGTTAACATGTGAATAATGATAACTGAACATAGCTATTCGGGCACATGTCACACGTCTTTAGCAACGAATTCCGCTGTAGATGAGAAGTTTGTAGTTTGCGATCGAGAGGTGTGACTTTTTTTAAAGGAGAGAGACAGATTTGTAGCTTTTAATAAAAGATAGTAGCTCATTGCAGCCAATATTTTGTGAACTGCAATACACTACGCAGATATTTTTGTAACAGCTGGTGCCACCAACTACAGAGAAAAAATTACCTGTACTTCTTAGTTTTTATCTTCACATTCTAGACAACGTTGATGTTTCTTTTGTCACTGATGTTACGTATTTTTCCTGGACAAATCAGCACGTATGACTTCTTCTTTCCTGATGACCTCTCCTATAGTGCTGACGGTCAAGAGAAACTTCACGGAGCAGGAGATGACACAATCTAGCCATGTCAGTCACAGTAGCCGCGCCTGCGGCGGACGAGCTCCCAACTGTGCGGGGGCGTTCCCGTCAAACTGCCCGGAAAGGAAAACCAAGACGGGGTGCGGGGGTGGCGAGGGGCGGGGTGGCCATTAATGGAGGGCGTGGAGCAGACACCCGTCTCCCAGACAACGGCCTGCTCTCAGCTAGCGCGGAACAACCCATCTCCCGCCGACGGTATTACAGCGAAGGCAGCCTCACTCAAAGTCACAAGGCAGCGGATGACCTCAGTGAATCAATGCCATTAACCGCAGAAGCGTACACCAGGGTCACTGTTTCATAGTGTGGATGCGCCACTGCTCATACACAGACCACTGCTACCAATGTAAATTCAGCACTGAGTGAGACCTAGTGGAAGACGGACGTTCGAAGTTGTGAGAAACTGCTGTGTAATTAACCTGACAGAGGTATTTTTTGAATGGTCACTGTGATCCTGGAGTACACTTTGTGCAACTGTTGTGTCGCTGAGCGTGAATTTCAGTTATCTGAAAACGACATTTTACTAACAGAAGATGCTACACATGAAGACGTGTTAAGAAAACTTAATCGTGAAATTAATGCAAGTGACTTTCGTGATGAATGTGATTCTGAAACTGATGCTCCTGCATCGGCTATGGACAATGGTGGAACTTATCAGTCTGCCGAATCTTCTGACAGCGATGAAGAAAATGCAGTCGTCTTTGGTAATGGTCATTTTTGAAATACAGCTGTCTCTAAAAGAAAAGGTCTGCGAGCTGCCAATAACACCGTAGTCCATATTTCAAGAGTGTGAATGAACGGACTGAAGAATAATTGAGAACGCCAGGAAATATTCGCATAATATGTATATTTCATTAAACAAATAGTGAAAGGTATGTGCTAAAGTCTGATCAGGGTAGATCCAGAAAATAAAGTCGGTAGTTGCCAACCGCAAGGTGGAACGAGTATAATATCTTGGAGGATCTTTGATGGTTAAGAGAGCCAGGCGCGCACAGTAAAAAACCGGAGGAAGCAGACGTGTGGTGACAGCTTTAAGGTAGGTCGTACTCGCTGCCCCTGACCAAACTTTAGCACGTAAATGAAAGAAGATATATAATGATTTCAAAACGGTTTTTGTTAGATAATGTACAGAGTTAGGATTTGTATGTCCAGGGTTTGACACAGTAAGCGTTTTGTAAAATTTTTTGTAGGAGTGATACGTGCTACAAAAATGTTGGAAATGGTAGGTTTTGTGTATGACATAAATTTTAACAATATATATATTGAGATCAACATTCTGTTTAAACCTAACAGCCTGAATCATAATCCGCATCCTTTGCTTGCATTGAATATGAAAATGAGTAGTAAAGTGAAGTTACCCACCAATGAAAGGACGTAAAGAAAATGAGGCTTCTGTGCAATGTATATATGCAGTACATGGTCTGAAATCGGTTTCGGTATAACTAATGTTATCAGAGCAAAGTTATTTCAAATAACTAATTTTATGCCATTTGCACAACTGGCATTATTCAAGTCAAGACATAATTTCATTAAGTAAACATCAGGGCGAGAAGTAAATTTTTCAGTATCATCTTAATGCCATTGCACAAACAACATTATTCTTTTAAACTTGATCACTGAATCAAATACATGTTGCATTTCTGGCAAAATGGAGGAGTGCAAGAAACAAGTTCACAGACACAGTCAGATGTAGGTTTGTTGAATAATTAATTTGGAACAATCTTAGCATTGATACTTTCACAAATAAAAAAAGGATACAATTTTATCTAAGATACTTTCAATAGCATTTTCATGTAATTAAAGTGACTGTTCTATTTGCAAGCAATTTCTCCAGCAAATAATTGGGATGTCTGTAACCCTGTGTATTCTTCGTGTGGCAAGTTCAGAGGTGTACACTATTAGTGTTAAGGGTGCTTTCCGTGCGCTAGAGCACTATGGACAGTGTTACAACTCGACAGAATGCCTACAACCAACTTGTGTACAAGAACGCAAACATGTCGAATTTTAAGAAAACGCAAGACATAGGCTAATACGAGTGAAATGAGTGAACACAGGTCCAACGTTTCAATAATGTGTAACCTAGGCGCATTTCAGCTATGAAATCTTCTCGGACAACGCCACTCGGGCGATAGCCCAAGAAGATTTCAAAACGAGAAGTGTAAGCTAGAAATTATTTTACAGCAAATTAATCGGTAAACTTGGTCACACTAATAAGTTTTTTTGACAGACTTTTCTTGCTAACTGATAAATTTCCACGCTAGTTACACCTCTGGCGTGGCAATACATATGTATTAATTGACTTCATACTCTCATTCCGAACGAGACGTTCAAGGATACGAATATACCTATATTAGCATGCGAGAGCTTGTTTTAAACATTACTGTGATTACAACTGCAGTTAAATTTGGAGCTCAACTCCTCTTAGTAATCACTGCTCTCCTCTAAACGTCAGACACTATTAGAAACAGCAGTAGAGCTTACAAAGCAACGAATAGCGCTCTTAAATGCGTCTGGGAAACGAACGCCAATGGATAATAACATAAAGTTTCCTGTTCATTCGACAGTTTGGTACATGGTGGGATATGCCCCTATAAGTTTCCGATAGGTGGATTCTCTAAACGTAGCCTCCAGAATGGCGTCTTTAACGGAGATGCGTTCCAAGCTCAGAGCTGTCATGAATTTCTTTTGGCAGGAAACCAGAGCTTCGCAGTATTCATAGGTGCTTGCGACATGTCTTCGGATACCTGGCAGTGCACAAAAGCACAGTGAGTCGTTTGGCGAGGCGTCGTTCTCCAGCGCAACACAATACCGCAGCCTGTCCGATCTCGTGCGTGCCGGCTGGCAGCACACAGCTGCGACTCCTGTAATGTTGGGACGTGCGGACACTCTCACTCGAAGTGATCAACGGATCGCAATCAAACATCTGGCTGCTCAACTGGACGCCTCTGTTGGTAGTGCTGACACGCTCTTCCACCAGTTGGGGTACGCAAAGGGGTGTCCACTGGGTTCCTCGCTGCGTAACATAAGACCATAAAGAACAACGAAGGACCATCTGTGTGGAGTTGCTTGCGTATTACGAGGCTGTTCGCGATAATTTTTTGTCCAACATCGTCAAAGGTAATGAAACATAGGTTCATCATTTCCAACTGGAAATCAAATGGCAGTCTGTGGAGTGATGCCGAGGCGTAGAGTCTCACATTGCCCTTATGTAAGTAAGAGACGGAAGCGAGCAGATAGATGCAATGAGTCATGGTTACCGCATGACGGATGCGCTCTGATCCTGTTGCTAACCGCAGGTAGTTACAGCTGTGGCTGAAAGTGTCTGCATCTCACAGAAAATGAAGTAATGCGTATTTAAAATGTGTTTTGGAAAAAGAAATGAGCTACTTTGACCATTACGATTTACATTAATGATTGGTAATTTAATTCGTTTCTTTGTGTGAATGATGGCGTGATTGGAAAGTAAGATAATGAATGCAAATTGCTATGTCTATTAACTGAGTATACGTTAGCGTTATTACTGTGTACAGACAGAGTGAATTACACTCAGGTGAAATTGTAAAGTGCAACTAGCCATTTTATGTGACTGGGGAAACAAGAAACATTTGGCGATAATTCTGTTACTTAAACACAGAGTTATTTCTATAATTGTGGATTTTCTAGATCTGTTCATTTTGTAAATTGTTCAAAAGAGCTATTAAGTTGTGATTGGTAAAAGGTAGAAGAAGTGGGATTGCACGATTTAGTACAATATTGGATTGGCTATGATATGTATTAACCAACCAGTAGACAGTACGTTAGCGCGTATCTTCTAAGCTAATGAACTACTTCATGAGGTTTATAGAAGTACTTTGGAGACCAGACATCAAAATACTTGGTTTTGGGTACAAGAAGCTCTGAACAGATGTGATAATTTTCCAGAATAATACTTAACACTTGACTGTGGAGTGCCGCAAAGTGCATGCGAATGTGTGAGAAAAACGAACACTTGAAATTTCAAAATTCCGATTTTAATGTGTAGACTGTGACTTTTGAATAGCCAAAATCCACGTGGAATGTCATAAAAACCGTGACCGCAAGCTGAACATTTGTAGCAGTCAAATTGAGTAATATTTTAGCTATCATTCTGTCACAGATAATCCGTTTTGTAATCCTTTTGCGACTGGTACCGGCGGAGGTTCGAGTTCTCCCTCAGGCACGGGTGTGTGTGTTTGTCCTTAGGATAATTTAGGTTAAGTAGTGTGTAAGCTTAGGGCCTGACGACCTTAGCAGTAAAGTCCCATAGGATTTCACACACATTTGAACATTTTTCTTTTTGTAATCCTTTCTGGTAGTAGGTTTGGCTCCATACCACAACTTGGCTGTTACTAGTGGCTGCTACTCCACGTCAGTGTTGAAATTAGAACTGGATATTAGCTCAGGGTTGGCAGTGCTTTTGTACCAAACAAGTGCCAATATATCGAAGTTTTCACTCACAAACTACTTTTCAATTATTCGCTTAGTTATCCTGGTACTGAAAAACGTTTGCTGCACCTGTTGGATTCGTGTAATGCTACTGGATCTACTACAGCTATTCCACTAGAAAATTTTTCGTTTTCAACAGGGAAGGCGAATTGATAGGACTGCACTCACCTCAAGGTGAGTGGACTCTTGTTGTAGGACAAGCACAAATTAACTGTGGCGTTATAAGTGGTGGATTTTTACTCTTTATTGTTATTTCACTCCCTATAATGGAGTGGGCTAGCAGCGGCACAATATGCCGCTCTTCAGCCAAGAGAGTTACAAAAAAAAAAAAAAAAAAAGCACATGAGCAAAGAATACATAAACTAGAATAGTAAAAATAGGTGAATAAACGATAACAAAAACAGATGAGTATAAAAGGTAGATTAAAAAAATATAGATGAGAGCCGCACACACACATGCAGAGAATGAGCACTGTAGACCGAAGTGAAAACTACGAAGCACCACAGTGGGAAAACAAATGAGTGACACTGGTGACACTGTTGGTGGCGATGTAACGTAGCACTTGCACACGGCACTGGAGAAACACAGACACCACAACAAAAACGTTAAAAATCACTGCACTGAAGGACCTACCACAGTGTGAAGTGTAGGGGGATGAGAAAAAAGGAAGGGGGGGGGGGAGAGATGGGAGGGGGAAACCAGGAGGGGGGAGGAGGGGGACGGTGGATGAGAGAAGGAAAGGAGCCAGTAACCCGGGGGGGGGGGGATGTAAAGGAGAAAGAAAGGGCAGACCTGTGTGGCCGAGCAGTTCTAGGCACTACAGTCTGGAACCACGCGACTGCTACAGTCGCAGGTTCGAATCACGGCATGGATGTGTGTGATGTCCTTAGTTTAGTTATGTTTAAGTAGTTCTAAGTTCTAGGGGACTGATGACCTCAGAAGTTAAGTCCCATAGTGCTCAGAGCCATTTGAACCATTTGAGAAAGAAGGTGGTTGGCAGGGGAAAAGAAGAAAGAGGGAAAGGGGGGAGAGCGAGGGAGAGAGAGAGCCCTGAAGAGGGGGTGGGGGAAGAAGGGGGAATTAGAGCTGGTAGGAGGGGAATATCGAAGGCGTGAGGACATTATCTGGGTGTGGGAGTTGGCGGAAGCCACCTTGAGCGAGGGTACGGAGGTGGTGGATCACATCTGGGCATAAAAATCTATAAGAGATCACAACTGCAGTGGGGAACATTTTAGAAAGAGGACTGCGGAACACAGTGAGTGTAAGATAGCTTGGGACTGTGCACACGAAAGTGAAAAAAAGGGTCATTGCCAGAGAACGGGAACTTAACGACAGCGCAAGATAAGTAAGGGCGCAGCGTAGAATTGGATAAGGCAGAGGCAGATATTGCAGCTAACAGCTGGTAGAGCAGAGCAGCGCTGACGATGCGCAGCAAATGAGGACACTAAAACGGGTATAGCTGAAGGCAAATACCGTACCTGCAGAAACAACACGGTGTGACAGCAGCAGACAGCTGGAGATAAGTTATGTGTAATTTATTTGTCGTATGCTTGTGTTAAAAGACTTGCAAGGATGGAATGTTTCGAAAAATACACTTATGGGACGTAGTTTAAGTTGTGACACTAATAGGTTGAGTGATTTTAGTGATGCTAGTGTATTTGATGTTAGTCCATATAACGTAAATGAACAAGAACGTGAGGAAACAGGTGCCCATCTGAGTCTGATGCCTGTCGAAAGGACGGTAGAAAGTATGCAGGAAATGTTCGCTGCGTTGATGAGAACTATGAAAAATAATTTTATGGTGATAAACAAGAGATGAATAAAAATGTAGAACAGCAATCTAGTGAGCTTAAATAACAGACAGAAGCACACAAAAGTCTGCCTAATGAGCTTAAACAGTAGTCTAGTAGTATTCATAGCTTGGCTGAACTTAGTTTAAATCTGAAATTAATGTGAAACTGGAAACCTGGCTGCTGAATTAAAGAAAATATATGAGAAAAGTTTGTATTTGTTTGATACTAACGTTGACGAAATAATTTCTCCTGTTGAGAAAGAATAACGTAATCCTCAGAAAAATTTAGAGGTCAATTAACGGAGGGTATTAAAAATGTAGGTATTGGAAGCAAGTAAAGTGTATATCAAGCCGAGGTGGATGTACATAATATTGAGTAAACAATTGCTGCCGTACAATTTGCTTGCGAAAATGACCACAAAGCTATAGAAATTAAAATTAATACTGAAAGTGCAAATTGTTTAAAGTCTGTGAAGGATAGACTCTGATACAGACCAGTTGAATAATCAAGTGAAAACAGCACAAACTCAACTGCATGAGTATTAAAATAGATTGTCTAAAGTACAACATACCATTAGAACTGGTACTAACGGTAGGGGCTGTACTTTGGTGACACAATTATTTGAAGTTGCTTATATTATAAGTAGACAGTTTTTACGTTTTGATCCATCTGGAAATGTGCACCCAAAAAAAATTTGGAATAACTGAAAATGTTTTGCCTACTCTGTGCACTGATAGACAAAATATTAGTTTTATAACGTCGACATTTTTGGGGGAAGCTAGGCGTGCAGTGCCATTGCAACTGAACAATATAATATGTTAGAAAAATTTACAGAAGCCTTTTTCAAAGAATATTAGGCTAAACAGAAGCATATGAAGTTGCAAAGTAGTTTCTGGGAAAGTGAAAAATTTAATCCCAGATAGGTAAGTGTAAAAAAAATTTGCTGTACGTTGGGTTACTAATTTGTCATATTTGATGAATAAATTAGAAGCAGAACAAATAATTGCGAGATTCGATGGAAAGTTACCCACGAATTGCTTCCCCTATGGATGACATAAATAAGTTTATTAATTACTTGGGAAGAGTCGAGATGTTATTACAGGAAGAGGAGCAAGCAAATAGGAACTTTAGGCCCCAAGGAAACGTGTAAACAGTTAAAAACTTTATAGTGAACAAAATGAGGGTGTCTCGTAACGATAACAGGAGAGGAGTCGGGAGATGGAGCTATACTACGGCAAACAGATCAATTAATAGAAATCAGGACTCTCTGTACAGGTCGCGTTCTCCGAGTCGTGATGGTGATTTCCAAAACAGACAACAGATGAGAAAAGAGTAATAAATGAACCAGAATCTCAAAGTAAAATAAACTATATCCTGTCCATGAAGTGGCTAGCATTTGCTGAACGAGTAAAAGAAATTTGGACTCGTTCGCCATGCTTTTAGTTCAAATGGCTCCGAGCACTATGGGACTAAACTGCTGTGGTCATAAGTCCCCTAGAACTTAGAACTACTTAGACCTAACTAACCTAAGGACATCACACACATCCATGCCCGAGGCAGGATTCGAACCTGCGACCGTAGCGGTCGTGCGGTTCCAGACTGTAGCGCCTTTAACCGCTCGGCCACTTCGGCCGGCATGCTTTTAGTATACAGTAACAACCAAATAATGGAATTTCAAAGACGTGATGACGTCAGTAGTTAAGTCCCATAGTGCTCAGAGCCATTTGAACCATTTGAAGTTAGTGAGAATAATGAACTTTGGAAAGAAGGAGACGAGGTACTGGCAGAATTGAAACTGTGAGGATGGGTCGTGAGTCGTACTTCGGTAGCTCAGTTGGTAGAGCACTTGCCCGTGAAAGGCTAAGGTCCCGTCTTCGAGTCTCGGTCCGGCACACAGTTTTAATCTGCCAGGAAGTTTCGAGAAAAGTAAACACTGCAGTACAAAGAATATGGTAGATGATTCTAAGGAAAATGACAGATCATCTTATATACAGGAAAACGCGTTCAGTGAAACTGATGGCAGGCCGCGGTGGCCGAGCGGTTCTAGGCGCTTCAGTCCGGAACCGCGTGACTGCTACGGTCGCAGGTTCGAATCCTGCCTCGGGCATGGATGTGTGTGATGTCCTTAGGTTAGTTAGGTTTAAGTAGTTCTAAGTTTTAGGGGACTGATGACCTTAGAAGTTAAGTCTCATAGTGCTCAGAGCCATTTGAACCATTTTTTTGAAACTGATGACAAATCTTGTCAAGGGAAAAAGGAGAACACATATAACGAGAGGTTACAGGAAAAGGCGAGAAAAGGATCGAGGAAATCCTGCAGCAATTCGTGAAGATTTATTTGCAGTAATGGGAGAAGTGCAGGCAGGTGATGACCATAATGATGGTCAATCTGTTAACGAGAATTTAGGGGAGGACGAAGGTGATAGTGAACATGAAGAATTAGCGAACAAATTGATTACTGTGAAAAGAGTGGAGACGGATATGTAGAAGTATTTTGATATTCATTAGTAGACAGATTGAGAAATGCTAAGAGGGTGAATGGTAGGGAAATCCTGTAAATACGTCTGTAATCTCCAGATACAGCGAAGGTTTTGGCAGAAGGCAAACTGTACACAGTTTACTGAAAGAAGACGAAGTAAATAATATTAGGGAAAAGAGAGGAGAGTCAAAAACTTGTTTGAGGGTACAAGTTGAAGAAGTGCAGTGTTTCGCTGACAGTGGCGCTGATCCTTGTTCTGTTACTCACAAATTGTTACATGGTTTACTTAACAAGGAGGAACTGGTAATAGTAATGCATGCTATGGATACCCAAATAATTGTAGCCACTGGAAAAGTAAAGAAGCCTGTTAAATATGATGTCCCCAATTAACATAAATGGTATACAGTTGTATTACAACTTTCTAATAATTTCCAAGTGAGCATTGACATGTATTCTGGGGTAGATTTGTTTAATGAATACATTGGGAACTTGGATTTCAGTGCTGACTCTGTGGTTTTGGAAGTAAAGGAGAGAACAGTTAGTATACAATTTTACAGGAAAAAGAAACTGACAGCTGAGGAAAGGGTCAACATTCCAATAAGATGCTGTAGGAAAGAGGAAGAATTAGAACTATATGACGAATATAATGAAGAAGTGGGGGTGGATCCAGAGGAATTGGAAATGGTCCACAATAAAATAGAGGTGAAGGTGGAGGATTTACATAAATTAGTAGGAACTTGGATAAGGACCATCAGAGAGCAGTGATGGAATATCAGGTGACTGAGTTATCGGCAATATTATTTCATCTTCCTTTCATATTGAGAGTCTTCCTCTTCTGTCATTTTGAACTCGGTCTAATATCTTTTATCTCCTTTACCTTCGAGAAAAAAGTAAAGGTACTAGGGGGTGCTGACGTATTAGGCTATGCTGAAGTGTTAGGGGGTGTTGTTGGTCTGAAGTTAATTACTGAAAGTGTAAAGAAATTCAGAGTAAAGAAAAGTATTAAGGAATGTGGATGAGTAATAATGAAGTCATGATTAGCAAAGAAAGTAATTAATGAGGAAATAAGGTAATTTATTGCAGAGAAGTGTGTCTTGTGTTGAAAAACGGGCGATAGGTGCTGCAATAGTGGTCTAAAGATTACAAGAGGTGACAAATGAATGAAAGGATCAGTACAGGGAAATTAATGATGGAATAACATGACTGGTGGTAGAAGTGGATGTTATTGTATTGGAAAATAGACAGGATGTTGTGTATGTAAACTAACTAGTTGTGGGATAAAGTGTTGATTGTAGAAGGGTATGTTGTCATGATGAACAGTGTTTAATAGGTTTTGGAATAGTGATGAAACACTTACAAGGTGTGACTAATTAAAACAAACTGAGTAGTATGATAAAGTAGAGTTTTAGTGAAAATATTGAATAGTTATCCTAATATGACTAAACCCAAGTGTCAGACAGAAAGGCTGAAAGAAAGTGATATGATGAATTTTGTAAATAATTTCATGATTTTGGATGTGATCTCTTTCTGTATTAGGTCAAATATTTGTTTGAGATGATTTCGAGAGGCGTCATGGCATACCTCCAATATGTATGAAAGGATATAAAGTGTGAAGAGAAACTGGTAAAAAGAATGGTAACTATTTTAACTTGTAAAGCATTGTAAAAGAATGACTTGTTCTACATTTAATTTTATTGAAAGATTTTGCAAAACCTAGTTAAGTAAAATTTACTAAATTAATCAAGTAAATCTTGCTTTCATAAGCAACCTGTTTTACTGACGTTATTAATGTTTCTCGCTTTAGGAAGTAATGTTTTACAAGTAGTTTCATCTCTGTGCCATTTGAGAACACCAATTAAAAATTCTCTGTTAATTTACTTTGAATGAGGAGAATCAGCTAAATAATTTAAAATTAATAATGTAAGGAACAGGAACAATTTTAAGGAAAATTTATTGTTACTATTATTTATCTTTCAGGAAAACAATGTGTGAAATTGTAGTCTTAGACGAAAATATACTTCAGGTAAATAGCTTTCTATATACAGCCTGGACTGTATTTTAGGCAGAGATGGAATGTTACAGACGCCACACAAATAAGATGCCGTGACGATGTAAGAAAAGCGATTTCAAATGTAGGACACTAGTGAAGCGCCGTATATAAGGCAGGAGTGGAAATGTAATTATACACAGACAGAGATGAGAGAAATGTGTAGAGCGACTTCTAGGGTGCAGTGAAAGAAGAAATTGAAGAGATTATAAGTAAACAAAAATTTTGAATTTTAGAGAAGACGTAAGTTCAGCATTTATCTAAAACACCATAAGTAATTTGCTCCCAAAACAGAAGTTAATTTGTCGCTTTGAAAAAATGACTTATATAATTCTTAATTTTATGAAGAATATCGGAGAAAAAATCGTTTTTTCTAAAACAATAGGCTAGGTTAGTTTCAGAGGTGCCAAATCTGGAGTAAGAATTATATATTCCAAATTATTAAGTTTGCTGTTGGAAAACTATTAAAAGTAGAAATATAGCTACGATGCAGTATAATTATTGGCGTGAGACGTAGGGCCTTGCGTCACACCTATGTAGGTAAGAGACGCAAGCGAGCAGATACATACAATGACTAAAGTTATCACATGACAGATGCGTTCAGATCCAGTAGCTAGCTGCAAGTAGTTAAAACTATGGCTGAAAGGTGTCTGCATCTTACGGACAACGAAATAATACATAGTTAGAATGTGTCTAGGAACAAAAATGACCTATTGTGACTATTACGACTTACCTTAATTATTGGTAATTTAATCTGTTTATTAGTATGAATGATGGCTGGAATGGAAAGTAAGATAATGAATGAATATTGTCATGTCTATTAACTGATTAGATGTTATCTCGAGTACTGTGTACAGGCAGAGTGAATCATACTCAGGTGAAGTTGTAAAGTGCAATTGGCTAGTTTATGTGACTGAGGAAACAAGAAACATTTTGCGATAATTCTGATACTTAAAGAGCGAGTTATTTCTATAACTGCAGATTTTATAAATTTATTCAGTTTGTAAACTGTTCATAAAAGCTGTTACATTGTGCTTGGTCAATGGTAGAAGAAGTGGGTTTGAGAGATTTAATACTACGAGGTGAATTCAAGTTCTAAGGCGTCCGATTTTTTTTCTAATTAACTACACACCCGAAATCGATGAAACTGGCGTTACTTCTCGACGTAATCGCCCTGCAGACGTACACATTTTTCACAACACTAACGCCATGATTCCATGGCAGCGGCGAAGGCTTCTTTAGGAGTCTGTTTTGACCACTGGAAAAACGCTGAGCCAATAGCAGCACGGCTGGTGAATGTGCGGCCACGGAGAGTGTCTTTCATTGTTGGAAAAAGCCAAAAGTTACTGGGAGCCAGGTTAGGTGAGTAGAGAGCATGAGGAATCACTTCAAAGTTCTTATCACGAGGAAAGTGTTGCGTAATGTTAGCTCGATGTGCGGGTGCGTTGTCTTGGTGAAACAGCACACGCGCAGCACTTCCTAGACGTTTTCGTAGCAGGGCAGGAAGGAATTTGTTCTTCAAAACATTTTCGTAGGATGCACCTGTTATCGTAGTGCCCTTTGGAACGCAATGGGTAAGGATTACGCCCTCGCTGTCCCAGAACATGGACACCATCATTTTTTCAGCACTGGCGGTTACCCGAAATTTTTTTGGTGGCGGTGAATCTGTGTGCTTCCATTGAGCTGACTGACGCTTTGTTTCTGGATTGAAAAATGGCATCCACGTCTCATCCATTGTCACAACTGACGAAAAGAAAGTCCCATTCATGCTGTCATTGCGTGTCAACATTGCTTGGCAACATGCCACACGGGCAGCCATGTGGTCGTCTGTCAGCATTCGTGGCACCCACCTGGATGACACTTTTCGCATTTTCAGGTCGTCATGCAGGATTGTTTGCACAGAACCCACAGAAATGCCAACTCTGGAGGCGATCGGTTCAACAGTCATTCTCTCCACTTTCTCGATCATGTCGTCAGACCGGCTTGTGCGAGCCCGAGGTTGTTTCGGTTTGTTGTCACACAATGTTCTGCCTTCATTAAACTGTCGCACCCACGGACGCACTTTCGACACATCCATAACTCCATCACCACATGTCTCCTTCAACTGTCGATGAATTTCAATTGGTTTCACACCACGCAAATTCAGAAAACGAGTGATTGCTCGCTGTTCAAGTAAAGAAAACGTCGCCATTTTAAGTATTTAAAACAGTTCTCATTCTCGCCGCTGGCGGTAAAATTCCATCTGCCGTACGGTGCTGCCATCTCTGGGACGTATTGACAATGAACGCGGCCTCATTTTAAAACAATGCGCATGTTTCTACCTCTTTCCAGTCCGGAGAAAAAAAATCGGAGGCCTTAGAACTTGAATGCACCTCGTAATATTCGATTGGCTGTGCACTAGCCCATCAGAGGACAGTACGTTCGAGCGTATTTTGTGAGCTAAATAGCTGCTTTGTGAAGTCTAAAGCAGTAGTTTGAAGACCAGACATAAAACTGTTTGGATGCAGATGTAAAAAGCTCTGAAGAGATGTGATACTTTTGCAGAAAAATGGTTAAGACTTGACCGTGGAGTGCTGCGAAGTGCATGCGAGCGTGTGATAAAAACGAACAATAGAAATTCCGATTTTAATATGTAGACTGTGACTTTTGAATAACCAAAATCCATGTGGAATCTGATGAAAACCATGACCGCAAGCTTAACATTTGTATCAGTCAAATTGTGTAAACCGAGCGAGGTGGCGCTGTGGCTAGCACACTGGACTCGCATTCGGAAGGACGACGGTTCAATCGCGCGTCCAGCCATCCTGATTTAGGTTTTCAGTGATTCCCTAAATCGCTCCAGGCAAATGCTGGGATGGTTCCTTTAAAACGGCATGGACGACTTTCTTCCCCGTCCTTCCCTAATCCGATGAGACCGATGACCTCACTGTCTGGTCTCCTTCCTCAAACAACCCAACCGAACCAAAATTGTGTAATATCCGTCTTGTAATCCTTTCTGGTATTGGGTTTGGTTCGGTATCACTACTTAGCTATTACGGATGACTATGACTGCGCGTCAGTGTTGAAACTAGAACTGGATATTAGCTCGGTCTTGGTAGTGCTTTGTACCAAACGAGTGCCAATATATCGAGGTTTTCACTCAAGAACTACTTTTGAGTTATTCGCTCAGTTAACCTGGTACTGAAAAACTGTTGCAGCCGTTGAATTTGTGTAATGCTACTGTTCTACTACAACTTTTCTAGTAGAAACTTTTTCGTTTACATCAGAGAAGGCGTGTGGATAGGATTGCAGAAGAGGAAATTCAAGGCAAGATGAGTGGACACTTTCTGTAGGACGAGCACAAATTAACTCCGCCGGTTGGACCACAAATGGTGCAAATGGCTCTGAGCACTATGGGACTCAACTGCTGTGGTCATAAGTCCCCTAGAACTTAGAACTACTTAAACCTAACTAACCTAAGGACATCACACACATCCATGCCCGAGGCAGGATTCGAACCTGCGACCGTAGCGGTCGTGCGGTTCCAGACTGTAGCGCCTTTAACCGCTCGGCCACTCCGGCCGGCCGGTTGGACCACACATCACCTCTCCCCCGAAGAATAAGTTCAAAGCCACACACTCATCTGGTGTCATAGTGATGGTCTTCTGTGACTTTTAAGGAGCTATTCGCTTGTATATCATCCTTCATGGTACAATGACCAGTTCTGAAGCGCATTTTACTATCGTCGGGAATTTGAAAAAACGACTTCAGCACGATCGTCGCCACAAAAATGCAAACGAGAATTTCCTCTTCATGATAACGCCAGGTGTCACAAAAGTCTCCGCACATGAGGGGGGCTCACAAAAGGTCACTGAACTGCTCTTCCTCATCCACCAAATCGCCCAGATCTCTCACCTTCCCGTACTGAACTCTCTAACAAAACCAAAATGCTTTCAGAAGAAAGAGTTCAATTAATTACTGAACGCACCTTGTATACAGTGGCAGTTATCTTCGCAGCACTTCATACATATCTATTATGATCACTGTTGATCTGTCGATATAAGCACTCTGAATAGCTTCTTTGCGTGTTTTCTCCAGCGATCTAATATCTTGGGGGTCAGTGTGTTTTCCGATCAGTTTTCAAAGGACCTTTGTCACGCACCCACCAGACGACAGACTGACAAATTGGACGTGTGTAGGTGCTTTGGCCAACCGATCGACCAACTTTCCTTGTTGTTCAGTACGCTGAATACGACCACCCGACAGACGATGCCTTCACTCCCGCCATTTCACCCAGACCCTACAACCACTTCACCTTTGCCGCGCCAACTGCCCGACAACAGTTCGTCTTCTGTCAGTGCGCCCAGAAGTAAAGGCTGATCTAATATACATGACAGAGTGGGGAGCGGACGAAATCTTAATGACAGTATTTCTGGAGAAATTTAAAGAGTGCAAATGTTTTTGGGACAGGTTGTGCTAGGAGTATTACAATATATATGCTACAAATGAAGCACTTGTTTTCCTTTTTAACGAATCTGTAATGGTTTCATGTGGTACATAAAGTAAAAGGTATGTATTTTATGAACTAGTTGCTACCTACAGCTAGATTCACACATCACTAGTTTTGTTGTGATGACTGATGGTAAGTAAGCTAATGTATGTGCAATAACGTCAGCTGCTCTCACGTGTCTGCCTGTTCGGGTAAGAGCAGCACGAAGCGGAGGTTGCCCTCCTTTTGCATCCCCTCCAACAAACCCAACGGATGACGACATGACGGATAGAAAGCATTGCTGCTGAGCGGTGCATGCTAACAGGCGTTGACAGGTGCGTGCATCTATGCATCATGTTGTTGAATTAGCTGTACATTATACAGTGTGTACATCAAGCAACAAATTTAATAATTTTTTATCATGGTTTATATTTATTGGTGCAAAAAGGGTGCTCTATCCTCTACTTCACACTTTCGAATCTCAACTTTACTTTTTTAATCAGTTTCTAAAGTAGCCTCTATTCTTCTTCAGATTTTAAGCTATAGCCACACCAGATTTAATCGAAAAAGGTTCAGAGGTTTAGTCATGAAAATATTTTGCACGTATTATATTACAATATGGAAGTATGGATCAAATACTTTGAGGATTGTGTGAACATTGTATTCATTATGTTGAATCGTATTACGTAGGACACATCACTCAAAAAAAAGCATTTTCACAAATACAATGAAATTCAAAAGTTAAGTAATAAATAGCTCTTTCAAAGAATAAATATGATTTCCTAATATGCGTAATATCATTCAGATCAAAACATATATTGTTCTATACACTTTCTAAAGCGCTGTATGTTCTTCCTCAGCGTTCAGGCTAACTCGACATCAGATTTCATCAAAATCGGTTCAGTTGTTTAGTCCTGAAAAGGTAAAATATTAAATGTAGTGTTACTAGGTCCTCCCGTCAGGTAGACCGTTCGTCGGAAGCAAGTCTTTCGATTTGACGCCACTTCGGCGATTTGGGCGTCGATGGGGATGAAATGATGATGATTAGGACAACACAACACCCAGTCCCTGAGCGGAGAAAATCTCCGACCCAGCCGGGAATCGAACCCGGGCCCTTAGGAATGACATACTGTCGCGCTGACCACTTTTTTTTTTTAAATCTCATTTTGTTCGCTATTGTTCGTTGCATCTGCTCGGGGTGGACGTCGTAAGACATCCATTTATGTTCGTTGTTGGTCGATTGACTCAGTTTTTTTATTACAGAGAGCACGTAACCCTCTGACCGAACACACTGAGCTACCGTGCCGCCATCACTAAGCTAGCGGGGGCTCGCTTCTGCAAACGTAACACATACTTTCGCCTTTACAAAATTTCAGATTACGACATCTTTTTCTTCGCTGCTCAGGTTTTAATGAACTAAATTCTTTATGTTGCCTCAAGCTACGCTCACCTTACCTCTGAAAACGCCATAAAAATTCGTCAAGTAGTTTTTGAGATCAGCGTGTTCGAACACACAAACACAACGGTTGTTCAGTTTTTCGTTAGTATAGCTGGAAGTCCGTTGACATTCTGTATTTCGACTTTTAGGTTTTATTTCCTATAGTTATCATACATGTAGTTTAAAAACCGAAACACGGACGGATTACATCTGAGATTTCACTTCAGACATGTATCACATATAAAACCTAAAATCCAAAATACGGTGAAGAGTTAAAAAATTCCAGCCTATTCTCACCAGGCCTTCTTCTATGAAAAGGAAAGTGTAGGTCTTTTTTTTTATAATTCTAACCATTGCTAAATGCTTCATTTCTTTCATTATTAGATTGTGTGAGCCACCACCATTTGTATTCTCCCTTCTTCTAATTTAAATGAGTTTTTAATCTTACAAGGTATATATTTTATAATAAATACATAAATAAATTACTAAAATTGAAATGAACAACTTTTGTTTCATTTATGTTGGTTTACCATTATGTATTTCCTCAGGCAACTATAAGTCACGTTGCAAGTTTCAGGAATCATTTAATATGCTTTTTTGGGGGGTGGGGGTGGGGGAGGTATGCACTGAATATGAATATAAATGTGCACTGAATATGTATGAGGTCCTCGTAACTCCAGCCCGTGGCTAGAACCCGAGATGAGATAACAGCTTCTCATCAGAGCTTATAGCTTCTCTTATGATTGTATGCTTTTTCTTATTATTAAGAATGGTTTTTCCCCCATGAACCATGGACCTTGCCGTTGGTGGGGAGGCTTGCGTGCCTCAGCGATACAGATAGCCGTACCGTAGGTACTACCACAACGGAGGGGTATCTGTTGAGAGGCCAGACAAACGTGTGGTTCCTGAAGAGGGGCAGCAGCCTTTTCAGTAGTTGCAGGGGCAACAGTCTGGATGATTGACCGATCTGGCCTTGTAACAATAACCAAAACGGCCTTGCTGTGTTGGTACTGCGAACGGCTGAAAGCAAGGGGAAACTACTGCCGTAATTTTTCCCGAGGGCATGCAGATTTACTGTATGATTAAATGATGATGGCATCCTCTTGGGTAAAATATTCCGGAGGTAAAATAGTCCCCCATTCGGATCTCCGGGCGGCGACTACTCAAGAGCATGTCGTTATCAGGAGAAATAAAACTGGCGTTCTACGGATCGGAGCGTGGAATGTCAGATCCCTTAATCGGGCAGGTAGCTTAGAAAATTTAAAAAGAGAAATGGACAGGTTAAAGTTAGATATAGTGGGAATTAGTGAAGTTCGGTGGCAGGAGGAACAAGACTTCTGATCAGGTTACTACAGGGTTATAAACACAAAATCAAATAGGGGTAATGCAGGAGTGGGTTTAATAATGAATAAGAAAATAGGGATGCGGGTAAGCTACTACAAACAGCATAGTGAATGCATTATTGTGGCCAAGATAGACACAAAGCCCACACCTACTACAGTAGTACAAGTTTATATGCCAAGTAGCTCTGCAGATGACGAAGAAATTTAAGAAATGTATGATGAAATAAAAGAAATTATTCAGATAGTGAAGGGAGACGAAAATGTAATAGTCATGGGTGACTGGAGTTCGAGTGTAGGAAAAGGGAGAGAAGGAAACATAGTAGGTGAATATGGATTGGGGCTAAGAAATGAAAGAGGAAGCCGCCTGGTAGAATTTTGCACAGAGCACAACTTAATCATAGCTAACACTTGGTTTAAGAATCATGAAAGAAGGTTGTATACATGGAAGAACCCTGGAGATACTAAAAGGTATCAGATAGATTATATAATGGTAAGACAGAGATTTAGGAACCAGGTTTTAAATTGTAAGTCATTGCCAGGGGCAAATGTGGACTCTGACCACAATCTATTGGTTATGACCTGTAGATTAAAACTGAAGAAACTGCAAAAAGGTGAGATTTTAAGGAGATGGGACCTGGATAAACTGAAAGAACCAGAGGTTGTACAGAGCTTCAGGGAGAGCATAAGGGAACAATTGACAGGAATGGGGGAAAGAAATACAGTAGAAGAAGAATGGCTACCTTTGGGAGATGAAGTAGTGAAGGCAGCAGAGGATCAAGTAGGTAAAAAGACGAGGGCTAGTAGAAATCCTTGGGTAACAGAATAAATATTGAATTTAATTGATGAAAGGAGAAAATATAAAAATGCAGTAAATGAAGCAGGCAAAAAGGAATACAAACGTCTCAAAAATGAGATTGACAGGAAGTGCAAAATGGCTATGCAGGGATGGCTAGAGGACAAATGTAAGGATGTAGAGGCTTATCTCACTAGGGGTAAGATAGATACTGTCTACAGGAAAATTAAGGAGACCTTTGGAGATAAAAGAACCACTTGTACGAACATCAAGAGCTCAGATGGAAACCCAGTTCTAAGCAAAGAAGGGAAAGCAGAAAGATGGAAGGAGTATATAGAGGGTCTATACAAGGGCGATGTACTTGAGGACAATATTATGGAAATGGAAGAGGATGTAGATGAAGATGAAATGGGAGGTACGATACTGCGTGAAGAGTTTGACAGAGCACTGAAAGATCTGAGTCGAAACAAGGCTCCCGGAGTAGACAACATTCCATTGGAATTACTGACGGCTTTGGGAGAGCCAGTCCTGACAAAACTCTACCATCTGGTGAGCAAGATGTATGAAACAGGCGAAATACCCTCAGACTTCAAGAAGAATATAATAATTCCAATCCCAAAGAAAGCATGTGTTGACAGATGTGAAAATTACCGAACAATCAGTTTAATAAGCCACAGCTGCAAAATACTAACACGAATTCTTTACAGACGAATGGGAAAACTAGTAGAAGCCGACCTCGGGGAAGATCAGTTTGGATTCCGTAGAAACACTGGAACACGTGAGGCAATACTGACCTTACGACTTATCTTAGAAGAAAGATTAAGGAAAGGCAAACCTACGTTTCTAGCATTTGTAGACTTAGAGAAAGCTTTTGACAATGTTGAGTGGAATACTCTCTTTCAAATTCTAAAGGTGGCAGGGGTAAAATACAGGGAGCGAAAGGCTATTTACAATTTGTACAGAAACCAGATGGCAGTTATAAGAGTCGAGGGACATGAGAAGGAAGCAGTGGTTGGGAAGGGAGTAAGACAGGGTTGTAGCCTCTCCCCGATGTTATTCAATCTGTATATTGAGCAAACAGTAAAGGAAACAAAAGAAAAATTCGGAGTAGGTATTAAAATACATGGAGAAGAAATAAAAACTTTGAGGTTCGCCGATGACATTGTAAGTCTGTCAGAGACAGTAAAGGACTTGGAAGAGCAGTTGAATGGAATGGACAGTGTCTCGAAAGGAGGATATAAGATGAACATCAACAAAAGCAAAACGAGGATAATGGAATGTAGTCGAATTAATTCGGGTGATGCTGAGGGAATTAGATTAGGAAATGAGACAATTAAAGTAGTAAAGGAGTTTTGCTATTTGGGGAGCAAAATAACTGATGATGGTCGAAGTAGAGAGGATATAAAATGTAGACTGGCAATGGCAAGGAGAGCGTTTCTGAAGAAGAGAAATTTGTTGACATCGAGTATAGATTTAAGTGTCAGGAAGTCATTTCTGAAAGTATTTGTATGGAGTGTAGCCATGTATGGAAGTGAAACATGGGCGACAAATAGTTTGGACAAGAAGAGAATAAAAGCTTTCGAAATGTGGTGCTACAGAAGAATGCTGAAGATTAGATGGGTAGATCACATAACTAATGAGGAAGTATTGAATAGGATTGGGAAGAAGAGAAGTTTGTGGCACAACTTGACCAGCAGAAGGGATCGGTTGGTAGGACATGTTCTGAGGCATCAAGGGATCACCAATTTAGCATTGGAGGGCAGCGTGGAGGGTAAAAATCGTAGAGGGAGACCAAGAGATGAATACGCTAAGCAGATTCAGAAGGATGTAGGTTGCAGTAGGTACTGGGAGATGAAGAAGCTTGCACAGGATGAGTAGCATGGAGAGCTGCATCAAACCAGTCTCAGGACTGAAGACCACAACAACAACAACAAGAATGGTTCGATGATGTTCAGCAGCTCCGAAAATTAGGCTTCATCAATTCTCAGATAATAAGAAAAAAAAAAAAAAACATCGGCTCCCAGCTGTTTAAGTAACAGAGTGTGGGTGAATTTCTTTCTCTGCATTACACACTTGCAGGCATACCGCTTCCTCTGGGCGTTTTTGGGCACTGTCACCTGTAAAACAGCAAACGCAATTTCCAGTTTTTATTTCTGTGTAAAACCAAGCGTCATGTCCTCTAACGTAACTTCAGTGAACGTACTATGAACAGTTCACAATCAGCGATAGGAATAGAGAGGCGCTGTAATGTTGGTCGGAAAGTATGTAGGCTCCACACGAAATTGGTCTGTCGATCTTTCGGTCGGTCGGGAAGTGCGTGTGTAAGACCTTCAAGCTTTCCGGCTTGCAAACCACAAGGGTAGTCTTGTTTGAGAGGCTATTCGCTATTCGGTATTCTCTGCTTTATTGTTTCGGTTGCTAGTTCGTGGAGCCGTGCTTGGTGAGAAGACTGTCTGGTGGCCAGCTGTGCTGGTGTGGAGGTTGTACAGTGTATACGGAACGAGTGAGACCATTTCGAATACATTCAGTGGCGTGATAAAGCTTAGCTAGCTGAAATGATTGAGTTACAATGAAATCGCTTGGTCACGGTTACTCCGCAATTAGGAACGAGGTGGCGTGCTTGCACGTTGTGTAATCGAAATTAGTACGTTGCTAATGCATGACTGAACGGAAGCTGGTTATAAACCATTATATTTTCTTTTCACTTCGTCGTGTTGTAAATCCGAAGATATCTTATTCTCCTGAATTATGAAATAGTTTTTGATTTTTCAAAATCGTGAACTGAAACGCGATGTTTCAATTACCTGTCATGAATCTGAATTTTGTAACTGTTGTTTTGAGCACTAGTTGGGGTTTGTAATTCACTTACTTGTTTTTAGTAACGATACAGTCGATTAGAAATCAGTCTGCTTCTTTCGGAGCTATTTCGACGTGTACCTCATTAGTCTTTGCTATTAACACATACTATGGTGTCAAGTTGCACGGCCGCATCTTCTTGTATGTTGTGGATTTGCTTCACGACCCATGAGTAATCTCATCCATCGGAATTCATATATTGAGATGCAGTCACAAGGCATTAGTAATAAGTAGTTTTTCTTTGCATGCCGTAGGTTTAAGGTGCAAATAAGGTAGATCGCCGGGTGCTGTTTCCTGGATTGCTGTTTGTTAAACATCGCGCGGGTGATCTAGTGCATAACTGTGATGTTACGTAAAAATTTCAGATGGTTTAATTATTATTTACATTTAAAGCCTAAATCGTTCCAGGCAAATGCCGGGATGGTTCCTTTGAAAGGACACGGCCGAATTCCTTCCTCATCCTTCCCTAATCCGATGAGAGCGATGACTTCGCTGTTTGGTATCTTCCCCCAAACAACGCAACATTTAAAGCCAGTGACTACAAAACTGAGAGACGCAACTGGCCGCTATAAGCTGACAGCTAGGACTTGTTCAACGTGGTTCACTGCCTTAATGAGTCGGTGCTCACTGAATAGCATTCACATTTTTACTCTACAAGCCCGTATCGTAGTTGCGTGGGATTATGAAAGTGCGTGTGTATGTGTGACTCTTTCTATTAAACTTTAAGGGTCAGACAGCGATTACAAATTATTTTCCGTGACTTAACAATTATACTTATTGCACAGCTTTGAGGTTTCAGGGCTTAACTATTACTACTCTTGGAAGTATTTATCGGTTTATATCACAACACAACTTTTACACAGCCAAACCACTTTGCACAGAATCCAGAGCTCCAAGGCCGGATCTATTTTTTGAAACTAATCAATGAGTTACGTTCTATATGGTACTATTAGTCTCAAGACATAAAGGCAAACAGATGAAAACAAGACAGATGAAAAACGTAAGCTGTTTCATTATTTCAAAAGCAATCACCGTTGCTATTAATACATCTATAGCATCGTAAGACAAGAGAGTCAACGCCTTCATGGAAATGTGTTCGCAGTTGCCTACAGAACCATAATCGTAACCTGGCGTGCACCACTTCGTCCGAATGTCTTTCTTCAGGATTCCAAACACACGGAAATTTCGTAATTAGAGATCTTGAATGTATGGAGGATGTGTAAGAGCTATACAGCGAAACTTCTGCAGCACAGTCGAAACACGTGTTTGCGCCCGCATGTTGCCAAGGTTCTTTTGACTTCGCTGCAGATGTGTCGCTGGGAAGTTCCGTGTAATTGAGCTATGTGTGTGTTTACAACAAAATAACGTCAATATTCTACCCACACAGCAATCAATGTACGCACATGACGTTTAACGATGGCTTCGACACTTAGTGTTATGTGTGTTGACGCATGGAAGAAGTATAGTTTGTAGAAACCCTGACTGGGCTGGGACTCTGTATCACAGCTGGATGGTAAAAATTGCAACCGAAACCTGGTTACGTAAGCAATAAGAGCATATATAAACTTGTACATTTACATATAGGACATGGAAAAATATAAATAGCAACCCTCACCTAGTAATGTAAGCAATAAGAGCAATGTACACAATTGCACATTTACATAGCTACACACGCCTATGTTCGACGTCAACGTGCAATAAACATTCGCAGACAGCAGGTAGCAGCATTAGCAGTGGAAAGTGTATAAAGCACGTCGGGGGAAAGCGGAAAACGGTCCAGTCGTTGTCATAATGCGGAAACGGAGCGATTTATCTGACGTTCAAGAGGACATTACCATTTGCTCTCGCCCCAAGGGTGGAACCATTTCCCAAACGGCTATGCTTGTGATCAGTTTGCACGCCGGCAAGGTTAAAGTATACCGTGCATGGCAAGGTGGCGCTATCCAAAACATGCGTCGAGGCAACTGTGGTGCACCACGTTCCACAGATGAAAAGTATGAACGACGGCTGCGGAGATGTGCAGCTGACCACCCAGAGGAACCGAGCGGCTACCTACAGTCTCTCTTCAACGACCGTTCAGCGAACGTTGGTGCGTATGGGCCTCCGCAGCAGGCCTGTTTCATGGTGACTGCTTTTCATCGGCGACGAAGGCTCGAACTGGCACGCCAGTACCGCAACTGCACGTCCACTGATTGCGGGCAGGCGGCCTTTTCAGATTAGTCATGTTTTATCCTCCATCAAAGAGATGACTGGTGGCGTGTACGGCGTGACACGTCTTGAAGCAAACACCCTGCAAGGGTCCAGGCCGGAGGAGGGAGTGTTATAGTCTGCGGAATGTTTTTTTGCGATCCCCTGGGTACTCTCGTCAATCTGGAAGGTACAGTGAATGAATATAAGTATGCATCTATTCTTGGGAACCACGTCCACCATCACATTCAGTTTGCTTTTCCTCAGCATAATGCCTATTCAAATTTCGCGCCAGGCATTAGTACACACAGAAAATTTTGTGGGGAAGGCTAACCAAAGACTGCGTTTTATTGGCAGGACACTTAGAAAATGTAACAGACCTACTAAGGAAACTGCCTACACTACGCTTGTCCGTCCCTTTTAGAATACTGCTGCACGGTGTGGGATCCTTACCAGGCAGGACAGACGGAGTACGTCTAAAAAGTTCAAAGAAGGGCACCACGTTATGTATTACCGCGAAATGTGGGAGAGAGTGTCACTGAAATGATACAGGATTTGGGCTGGACATCATTAAAAGAAAGGCGTTTTTCGTTGCGACGGAATCTTCTCACGAAATTCCAATCACCAACTTTGTCCTCCGAATGTGAAAATATTTTGTTGACACCGACCTACATACGGAGAAACGATCATCACTATAAAATAAGGGAAATCAGAGCTCGTACGGAAAGAAATAGGTGTTCGTTCTTTCCGCGCTACACGAGATTGGAATAATAGAGACTTGTGAAGGTGGTTCAATGAAGCTTCTACCAGGCACTTAAATGTGATTTGCAGAGTATCCATGTAAATGTAGATGTACATCAGGTTTACTTTAAATACTCGCTGTAACGGTCGCGGCCATTAGTTATCTATGAGATTGCACATAGTGAGCTGATGTTAGTCAACAATGCCTTTAAGGCGACAAAGACGTCATTATCAACACCTCACTGAGTTTTAACGAGGTAATAAAACATAACTACGAGGAGCTGGCTGTTGCTTTGCGATACTGCAGAAAGACTGGGCAGGAATGTAGCCACTGCACATGATTGCCGGCAGCCGTGGTCACGAGAATGTGCGGTCGCAAGAACACCAGGCCTTGGAGGCTACCAGGCACTATCGAGAGGGGAGACCATCGTGTTCGGCGTATGGATCTGGCGCATCGTGTTGCATCTGCAGCAACAGTTGGCACCACAGTTACACAACGAGCTGTTAACAAATTGGTTACTTCAAGGACAGCCCCAAGCCTGACGCCCTCAGCTGTACTTCACTTACCTCAAACCACAGCCATTTTCAACTTCAGTGGTGTCAAGCGAGAGCTTATTGGAGGGCAGGATGCAGGTCTGTTGTGTTTCATGATGAAAGCTAGTTCTGCTTCAGTTCCAGTGATGGTCGTGTGTTGGTTAGGAGAGCCCAGTTGAAGGCCTGCAACCAACCTGTCTGCGTGCTCTTTTTCGAAGAGAATCACACCAAGAACATCGCTCCACTTTTTGGATTCACTATGTTTCATGCACGCATCTCTTCAGAAACTTGCATCAGGAGGTCATGGGTATCAGCAGAGTAGGATATCCTGATAATGAAAAGTTTCACATTGTGGTGAAGAAAATTAATATGAATACTTAGACTCAATAGAGATGTTCCTTGAAATCACGTTACCTGACATAACCGTGTTTTCCAGAAAACTAATAGGCACTGTTATAATGGATGTGGATATGAGTATTTGGTGAATGTTTGGCCGGAGATACACATCCCTGATTTCGGAGAATATGCAAGATTATACATGAACAACGATGTCCAGTTGCTCGTGGATACTTTCGAGAAACTCCAGAGTGTATGCTCAGGCCCATACTACCTGGATCCTGCCTTCTGTTTCACACTTGTCAACCTCTAACTCTTGACTGATGTAGGCATGCCGCTCTTCTTCAAACGGGGAATTCGCAGGGGACTTTGCCAATTTGTGTACGGGTATGTGTAGCAAGTAACTCATGAATGAGTGAGGAGGACAACAGACTATCCATCGATTTAAGCTATATCCTTTACTCGGATGTAAGCAATCTCTGCAACCATGCCATGCTACAAAGTCTACCGTCTGGAGCGTTCTGATGGCTGTTAATAGTGGAAATTGTGAGACTGAAGGAGAAGACCCGTGATATGAATCTGTATGCTGGTGAGGGATATATTCTGGAGGTAGAACTTGAATATCCTGCCCATTTGCATGACGATCAAAGCGACTTGGGATGTGTCTGGAGCCCCAACTCCCCCAAAATGCTACTGTCCCGAAGCTGTTGACAATACTGTGGAACAATCAGCGATATGTTCTACGCTACAGAAACATCCAGGAATGTCTCAGGTTCGGAATCAGACTTGTTAGAATCATCCATGGTATCTCCTTCAAGCAATGTTTTTGATTGAAGGATTGCGTTGGTATAAACACTGAACAGATGGCTCTCCTGAAGTGTAATTTTGAAAAAGATTTTTACAAGTTAATGAATAATTCAGTTTGCGGGAAAAATTGAATATGTTAGAGAATATTGTAAAATTCACTTAGTTTACTGGTGGGATGGGTGTTATGGGAAGAAATTACACTGTCAGGCTAAATCTCAACCGGGCCACCGCCTTTAGTGAAGGGTGCAGTTCAAGAAGCTTGTTTATATCGGTATGTGTGTTCTGGACCTCTCCAGATTACACATGTACCAGGCTGTGAAGCCAGACTTTGCAGATCCCAGGTTGCTGTATATGGATACAGACAGTTTCATCTCCTGGGTGAAAGGCTGCCATCCATACTAAGTTATTAGGTACAATCACGAAGAATTCGACACGTCTGGAATACTTTTGGAATAAATCCAAGAAGAAGGTTATCGGCCTGGTGAAAGACGAGATGAACGGTTCGCAGATCGTAAAATATATTGAGTCAGGTCAAAAATGTCCTCATACTGCATATATGCAAGTGCCATCCAGTGGCGATTTAAGAGTGCGCTTCATTCTGCCTCATTGGGCTGTCTTGGCAGAGCATTACAAGAGGTGACTACTCGAGGGCGTTGACACTTTTCCGTTTATGATGCACCAAGGTGTCTTTCTGTTGAGAAGCGGTAAGGTATGTACTATTTTGCAACTCTGAAAGAAGGGCTCTTGTCTTTCGATGACAGTGTTTCATCTGTTGGGATGACAATAGTAGCCCCCCGCCACCCCGAACTCACACTATTCACTGAGTTTGTGGTTGGTTAATTTATTTGTAAATAGCGTATGTGTGTGTGTTGAATAGTTATATGAGCCACTTGTTGTAGTCGTGTTTGTGCATCGTAAGTATGCAAGTCTGATTGCACACCGTGTGTGCATGTAAATATTGTACATAATAATAAATTATTTTACACTAGATGTTACTCGAGCCTGTGAGAGATGTGAGTAAGTAAGCTGCTGTATGTAGAACAACATTAGTTGCTCTCACATATCTACCTGTTTACCTAAGCATAGCTATTGATGTGCTCTCCGTTCTCTCCCTTCCCAAGCTGTCTCAATGCATGAGACATCAGCATGTGCGGTGTTGCTGCCAAGCACTGCATACTGAGGGGTATGGACAGGGCTGTGCATGTATGCATTGTGGTGTTAATGTAGCTATACACTATACAGTATGTGCACTAGGCCCACAAATCGTTTGGAAGTATGGATTAAACACACGGAAGAATGTATAAGCATTATATTCATTAATTTCAATTTTATGAAGTAGCACATACCAACCAATAAAAGAATTTTTGGACATATGATAAAGTTCAGTAGCCAAGAGTAAATACCTGCTTCAAAGGGTAAATATTTTTATGTAGTTCACGTAACATTCTTCAAATCAATAACTATCTTGTTTTATGAGGCCTTGAAGAGAAAGTATTGTATGTTACAAATTACCAGGGAAAACAATTTCACAATTTCCTTCTGGATATGTGCGCTTGCCAATTTCAAACAATAAATCATTTTCATTTCCATGCAGTTCAATGTTTATGACGTCATATCCCCTGAAGTATACGTCAACAGTGATACAATAGTGCAAGTACATTCACTTGAGAGTACAGTTATTAGTAAAGAAGTAATCAATTAAAAACATCTTAACTGGTGCGACAGTGTTACTGCATGAACAGCGAACATGTAGTAAGCGATAAATGTTTTAGGTTTCATCAGTTTAAGGGTTTTATTATTCGAGAACTAGTGTCATGAAAGTTTGAAAATATAAGTGAAGTTTGTTGGAAGTCACCAAGAGAACTCATTCTCAAATAATGGAAGAATGAATCTGGGTATTCACACATTGTGAGCTACACTCCTTTTTCACCCTTTCGACAGGGAGGTGGTTCTCACACAACAATGATACTTTCCAGACAGTAAGCGACATGTGCACCAAGTTTGGTTGAAATGGATCCAGTGGTTTCAAACCAGACGTGGAACCTGCATATATACATACATACATTTTTATAATATGTATGGATATATTTTTAGTGCTCAGATATTGATTAAATAAAGCTAGGCGTAAACTACCTGTTAAATTTCCACGAAAATTTGTCTACCAGTTTCGAAGATTAGCGTGTTGAAACAAACATACACGTCAGACTTAGATATCTTTCTATTTCGTAATCCGATTTCGGTGAAATAAAACCTACATAATTCCCCATTTATCTGCAAAAATCCCACGAAAATCCATCATGTAGTTTTGGAGAAACGTGTTCAAAGAGGCTCGACAGTTTTACAGCTTTATAATTAGTATATACAAAAAACGTTGCTTTGTAAAAAAAAGGAAAAAAGTACTCTGCATGTATGTCATTAGAAACTAATAACATTGTCAATAAAAACTGTTAATAAAAAACAACAAATTAGTGAACAAAATGTATTGTAAAAAACAAAATTGTTGATAATAAACTATTAGTTAATTAGTTTTATCATTCTTATTATTTCCAAAGCCTGCCGGTATAAAATTATTGTTTACAATAAATCTGAACCTCTCCCCATAATGCATAGACATTGAATGAAAAGGCCTATGCAGTTGAACTAGTTATAAAGAACGATCAGGGGGAGGGAGACTTCAATTCTTACTGGTCCAGGGGGAAGGGAGGCGCTTCCCGCCATTCTGATGCACTCCCATTGGTCGAGGAGTTACTCACCAATTTGATTTCATGTGACCAGTATCGAGTTACATCACAACCTGGTACTCTTGCCTAAGGTGCAGGGTTCCCCTGGATGACCTTGAATATAGCGCACACACTTGCTTAAGGTGTTTGGGTATTGCAGGTGTTCCTCTCGATAATTTTTACCATTTCTCTGGGGAGGGGAGTGATGGTGGCCTTGCATATAAATGTAGCCTAAGTATGTAACCTCACACTAGAAGTGAGATAAGATTGATATCTTGGCTTGTACTATAACTGATAAAATACTGCTTATCACTGGCATGTGCCCCTTTAAATCACGCTCCTTTAAATTGTGTCTCTTTAAATCGCGTCCCTTTAAAACGTGTCCCTTTGAAACGTGTCCCTTTAAAACGCGTCCCTTTAAATCTGTAGTTGAAGTTTCCGTTGTAAATGTTTTCTCGTTAGAAGTATGCTGTGCGGTATCCTTGCAATTAGTCGTACCCACATTGGTGAAGCCTTCCGGTGACTGCAAAGAAAGCAGACTCTTTGGGATGTCGGTGTGATCCTGCTCTTTGATGTGGTAACATAAAATATCAGTCATCTGCAAAAATCATTGCCCTTGATCGTCTTTGCCTGAACGTATGGTTGTTGAAACTGTGATTAGGAATGGATGTCATGTATTAACGTAAGAAGTTGATACTTAATCACATGGCCATGTTCTCCTGTGATCCACTTCTAATCCGAAAACTGTTCTCCGACGTAGTTTGTTCAAAAAAACACTTCTTTCTTCGTCATACGTCCACACCAGAGCGTTTTAACACGAGTAAAGCAGATAAGGTTTAAAATACTGTACTTCTGCCGACCCCAAAATGAAAGAGCATTGCCGGCCGGGGTGGCCGAGCGGCTCTAGGCGCTACAGTTTGGAACCGCGCGACCGCTATGGTCCAAGGTTCGAGTCCTGCCTCGGGCATGGGTGTGTGTGATGTCCTTAGGTTAGTTAGATTTAAGTAGTTCTAAATTTTAGGGGACTGAGACCTCAGAAGTTAAGTCCCGTAGTGCTCAGAGCCATTTGAACCATTTTTTGAAAGAGCATTTCTCGTGGGATAATATGCAAAAATTGACAGCAGCACTGCGAAAGCCATTTGTTCCTACGCTGTCTGGTTGTTCATGTAACAGTCTATATTTTCAAGATCAAATGTAAATTCAATTATTTTAAACACTCTAGGGCTGTCAAAACAGCAGGAAAATTTACTGAAAGGTACACAACTGTTGGATTGCTTCAGTTATGGTCCCGTAGGGCAATGCATTTCGGACAAAATGGATGTCTACTCATGACATGCCGCGAGGAGTGGACGGGCGGTTTGAGGCGCCTTGTCACGGACTGCGCGGCCCCTCCCGCCGGAGGTTGCAGTCCTCCCTCGGGCATGGTTGTGCATGTTGCTCATAGTGTGTAAGTCTATGGACCCATAACCTCAGCAGTTTGGTCCCTTAAGAATTCACACACGTCTGTACATTTGAACTCGTGCCATAGTCACACTGTCTGCTTGAGTACCCGTTCGCTGCTGTGTACTGCATTCACCTACCCACCGTGAAGTAGACCATCTCATCAAAAGTATCTGGAGGCTATTACTGGACATTAATAGGAGGTGTGTCTACTCTTCGCTTTTATGAAGGCTTGGACTCTGCTGAGGATGCTTTGAATGAAGTGTCTGAATGTCTGTGAAGGAAAAACAACCCATATCTCCTCAAGAACCAAAACTAGACAAGGTATTGATGTTGGACGTTGGGACCTGGAGCGAAGTTGACGATCTAACTCATCCCAAACGTGTTCCATTCTGTTGAGGTCGGGAGCCTGGGAAAGCAGTGCAGGCATTGGCAACATAAACCCTTGCCACAGGGTACAGCGTGATTCGTTATTCCAAATAACTCGTTTCAAGTCAACCCTCTTTATACCACGTCAAGCGTCGTTTAGCGTTGACTACAGAAATGTGTATCACACGAGGAACTGTTCGACCATTGAACCACATTCTTTTTAAACCTCTATGCACAGTCATTTTGCTTGCTGGACTGCTGGTAGCACTATGAAACTCATGATTGATTCCTTCTGCTGGCTTTATGGGTATCTTTGCAACCAGCTTCCGGAATACTCGGCATTCCCTGTCCCTCAGTAGATAGAGTCTGCCTGGTCTTGTTTTATTTGTGATTGTCTCTTAGCGTTTCCACTTCTCAGTCACGTCACCAACACTCGACTTGGGCAGCTCTAGAGGGCCTGAAATGTCCCTAGTGGATGCTCGACGGTCCCTATCTATTAGTACATAAAGTCTGCCTAATCTTGTTTTAGCTGTGGTTCCTATTTCCCGTTTCCACTTCAAAATCACGTTACCAACAGTCGACTTGGCCAGCTCTAGAGGAGTAGAAACGTCCCTTGTGGATTTTTACTCAGGTGACATATAATGACCACACCACATTCGATGTCACTGAGCTCTGCTGACCCATTTCTGCTGTCACTGCTGCTGTACTGACAATATTCTCCGCCTCCTCCTATACCGGCAAGTCCACCTAAAAACGGTGGTTGGCCGTGCGGTGTAACGCACGGCTTTCCGGAGTGGGAAGGAGCGCCTGGTCTCCGGCACGAATCCAACCGGCGGATTTGTGTCGAGGTCCGGTGAACCGGCCAGTCTGTGGATGGCTTTTAGGCGGTTTTCCATCTGCCTCGGCGAATGCGGGCTGGTTCCCCTTATTCCGTCTTAGTTACACTGTGTCGGCGACTGCTGCGCAAACAAGTTCTCCACGTACGCGTACACCACCATTACTCTACCACGCAAACGTAGAGATTACACTCACTGGGGGGTCCACAGGGGGCCGAACCGCACAATAACCCTAGGTTCGGTGTGGGTCGGCGGGGGAGGGGGGGGGGGGGTGACGTGGACTGCGGTAGGCGTCGTGGGGTTGTGGACCATTGCGGCTGCTGCTGGGACGTCAGTTCTGGTGGTGTCTCTAGCTGCTTGATAATTCGAAGTCTGCTTGCACGGCCGATGTTGGTCACCATATAATGGTCACACGACAAAGCTGGTGCACCTCTTGACCTATTACCTGTAGCGCGGCCACGATATATGTCAGTGATCGTGCTGTGTCACTATCGTTCAGTAAGGAGATTGGAAGGGATTTAGGTTGCAGCAGTTCTGCAGAGATGATGAAACTTGCAGAGGATAGACTAACGGGATGGCAGCACCAAACTACTCTTCGTACTGAAAACCACAAAAACAGTAAGATACCTATAAAATGGAACAGAAACCAGGTCCTGAGTTGCTGTGAGGACGAGATACACGCCATCACTGTCGTAGCGGTATGCTCCATAAGAAATGGAATGTCACCTATATGACAAACCGGTTTCACAGAGTCCGATCACTGAGCCCCGTTCAAACTACACACATGCTGGTATTGCACACTTTGACATCGACGAGGCATTTTGGCACTAGTTTCCACGTTTCCATTTCGTCTGAGGTCTCATCATTGACTTTTCTGTCAGTTATAAGACGGCGCTGCTGGGTCTGTGTATGCCAGCTCTCTGCAGTCATAACCATTTACAGTCGGTACACTTTCCCAGAGTTTTTATTTATTTGGGTCTTCCTTAGTGTTGTCAAGTCATCGTGTGTAATGCAGTAATGGAAAATTCAGTATGAATCAGCATACTGTGGGGCAGCAATTGAATTTGGTAAAAATAGGAAACAGTCGCCTTATCTTTAATCTTAGTAGTGGGAACCGTCAAGATGGACAACCAGACAACACAGGAACAAAAAACTTTTACAACGCTACTTCTTTTATTTTCCACTTCTATATCTGTCAGTCTAGGAACGTGGGACGGTTAATAATAGGAACATTGTTGTGACGTTCTATAAAGGAATTTCTGAAAACGGAATTTCTCTCTTAATTTCGTCATCTTGTAGGTACGTTGCCATCACTATCAATACGAGTAGTATATCGACTAATTTTACGTAACACCAAAACTTCAGATTTTATTTTTTCCATTTTTTTAACAAGTTGTCAGGTGAAAGTTCGCTTCTCTGATAACAATCTTGATACTTGTTTTAGCTATAATTACTTTTTGTTTGGATCAATTTGGATCTACTTTCGTAGCAATTTCCTGATGTTATTCCTGTCCGTTCTACATCTACATCTACATAAATATTCCACAAGTGACTCCTCAATGCATGGCAGAAGCTACATCGTACTATTATTATCAATTTTCTTTGCTGTTCCATTCACGTAACGGGCGAGGGAAAAAAGTCTAAATGCCTCTGGTTGCGTCCTAATCTCTCTTATGTTATTCTCATGGCCCCTGCTGGAGGTATACGTTGGTGTTAGCATAACGGTCGCAGAGTCACCTTTGAACACAGGTTATCTCATTTTATACAGCTGGGTTTCGGGAAAACTATGAGGGCATGCAGAAAAGTAAAGCCCCCGAATTTTTATGTGAAAACTGTTAAGTATTGATGCTAAGCTGTGTTCGCATCGACCCTCTGTCCATAATTGTGTTGTATAAATGGAGATGATGTTTTAACTACTGACGACGTCGTTGGCACAATTGTTCAATGACTCTCCATTGCAGAATGTGATTTTAGTGTATTTTACTTCTGATGAATGTATATTTAGATATACCGAAACCGTGGTCAAGAATTTTAATAAATCTTTATTCTGCAACAGTTTTGGATGTCATCATTTACCGTGAAAAAAACTGTTAAGGCTTTATAAATAAACCGAACCTTATTGACGTCCCACATCTTTGTTCTTAATGTCTACGTATTTATTTGTCAACATAGTCACGCTGGTGACGAACACATTTCTCCCAGAGAGAGACGATTTTGTTGATACCTTGACTGTAGAAAGTTGTTTGGCTTTTTTGACGCAGACGCAACCTCACCTCTGTTTGCACCACTACGTCACTGTCAAAATGAAGCCCTCGAAGGCGTTCCTTAAGTTGTGGAGAGAGATGAAAATCGGATGGGGTCAAGTTGTGACTGCTTCATATGTGTATGAACTCCTCGAATTCGAAACTCGATTACAGCAGGCTGTTTCTCTCGCACTGACATTGTGACATCACACACCGCCATGTTTCACACTATAATTCGGAGCCCTCTAGCAGCAGAGATCTGAAAATATGTAGACATGAAGAATAAAGATGTAGAGCATTAACAGGTTTTGTTTTATTCAAAAAGCTTTAATAGTTTTCACATAAGAATTCTGAGGCGTGTACTTGTTCCATGTACGGAAGGTTCCCATTAAAGTTCCCTGGGCATTGCTGGTACACTGTTATATGAGCTGTGTCGATTTTTTACGATCCTAGCAGCGCGTCTCAGAAATCATTCGATATCTGTTGTCATGCCTACTTGATAAAGAATCCAAAAACTGGGAAAAATTTCGTCACTCTAGCATCTTGTATGCTATTTCTTTTGTAGATGCACAGCACTTTTTGAAGAACCCTTTCAACACGCCTAAGTGTTCCGTTCCCCCTGCCTGAGATTCATTCTACGGAATGTTCCCATTTCATATAGGTTTTAGTATTACTCCTAAATACTTACTTGATGTGATGCGCTCAAAATGCTCACTACTAATCTTGTAATCGGATAACGTTAGGTCCTCTTTTTTGTTATACGCGTCATCTTACATTTATCCACATTTAAAGAGAGCTGCCGTTCATTGCACCGAGTAGAAATTTTGTCCTAGTCTTTCTGCAATTTTGATGATCATCCAGCCGTGAAACTTTCCTGCACACAGTTGCATCGTCAGTCTTAGAGTGCTGCTCATCGTAGTTGCTAAATTGTTCCCCTACATTAAAAACATCCTTGCAGTGCACCCTAAGTTACTTTCATTTTGTGGATCATTCGCAGTCCAACATAACGTATAGAGGCTGGATTAGCTAATAATTTAATAAATAGAGGTAATTGTTTTAATTCGGAAAAAGTATGGAATCCAGATCTTGAGATAATTAAACTGCAGAGAAGTCATGGTGTCATCGCCGCCGAACAGACATCGATAAGCGAATCGAATGTCTGTACGCCTTCACCACAAGCGGCGCGTGTGTGAGCCCATCTCTTTGCTGCCGACCAGCATCTATGACTCGTAGGCGCATACAGACGCGGTGGAGTATATAAAGCCGCGTATGGCAGTTTGTTGTGAGCCATGCAAGCGATAATCTGAAAATTCTCAGGCGAGATGCGAGCGACTACTTGCCCGAAAGTCAACTGGCCGCATTAGGCCGTGTATAGTTGCAAATTCATATACTACCACATCGTTTGGTACAAACTTTATTTTTCAACGTCATCTCCGTCCAGTGAGACGGCCTTGCACCACTTTACTTGGAGCGCCTGTATGCCGGTATGCCCCCATGCTACCACCCACTGGCCAACGTCGGAGACAATGTCATACTTCATCAATAATATCCCCATCACTCGCGTACTGCTTCCCGCCTAGTGCATCCTTCATTGGCCCAAGCAGATGGAAGTAGCAAGGTGCGAGGTCGGAGGTGTTGGGTGGATGAGGGAGAACAATTGAACGAAGTGTTATGGTCTCCTCTCGGGCGCTCAGACTTGTATGAGGCCTTGCGTTGTCATGTGGAAGAAGTTCTTCTGCATTTTTGTGGCGACGAACGCACTACAGTCCAACATTGCAGGAGTGACAGCTGTGTGCGGCCGTTTGGCACACGGGAAATCCGACATGTTTGCGTGACTTCGTTGCGACTATCATAGACGCCTCGCCAAACGACTCGCCGTGCTTTTGTTCACTGCCAGGCCTCCGAATATATTCAGTAAGCGCCTAGGAAAGTCTGCGATACTCTGGTTTTCAACTGAAATTGGCCGAGAAGAAAATGTATAGCATTTACTGAACGCCTCTCGTAAATAACGATGATATAATTTTTGTATACATGTCGAAAAACCGTGAACAAGAGACATTTCTAGCAAAGAGCTCTGGATGTGTGCTGTTCATTCTGTTACTTCAAGAGCTGACAGAAAATCTGTGGCGCCAATTCGTGAGAAATAACAAAGCCAGTGATCCCTTTATCTCAAGACAATTACATTTCCATGAGTGTGACAACAGAAAAAGATATGAATGTATGGTGTCTGTTCTTTCGGACATGTCCGAAGGACAGGGGCTGCGGATACGTGGAGCTCGATGGGAGTGTGTAGCGGCCCTGAGACGACACGAGATAGTCCGTGCAGTGGCGACAACACTTTGTCCCGGATAGCGCTGTGGTTACTGCACTTTCCTGGTAAGCAGAAGATCCCGGTTCGACTCCCGATCTGGTGCACATTTTTATTCGTCGCCGCCGATTCCGCGTAATGTCCCAGTGCAGTTAACAGCAGTGATCCCTCTCCTTTCCTTTCCTTTCTTCACCTCACCACCTTCAATTTACAAAGAAAAACATCTGGAACTAGAGACAGACATTGTGTCCAGCAAGAAATGTTGCTGTTGTGTCGTTCGGGGCACCAAATGAGACGAAATATTATCTAACGTATTCTCTTACGAGAAATAAGCACATACAAAAGAGTTTCCATTATATCCACGTACATTTCTATGATTCTGTTATTAGAAAGTTGTATTTGGAAACAAAAAACTTGCTGGTTTGTTGTTGGCGATAACAGCCCCAAGAGAGTGAAATAGTGTGCGAAAAACAGTTTATATAAGGATACTACTGTAAGTTCAGATTACAACTATCCAAGATGAGAAATGGTTTCAGTTTAATCTTTCATTTAATACAGTTAAAGAGCATTGCAAAGAATACTTTTTCTACTGTAGTTCACGTAAGGGTGTTCCTCCACGTTTTAGTCATCGATCTAAATTTTGGAATATTGCCTATACCCCTCTGTAAGAGATATTGTTAGTGTACTTATCTCCTCACGGTCGGTGGAGGAGCCAAGGAATTTTTATAAACTGCTCCCTGAATATTGGTTCTTGGAACCCCCAACATGGACTGCCACGAGAAGGCTTTAGCCTGTGAGCTGAGAATTTGCAAAACTGCTGTCTCATTGTCCTGAGAGCAAAACAAGCCTGTGATCAGTCTGAACTGATATGGATTTCACACACCTCAGTCTTTTGAAAATATACATGTGTCTTAGACAAGTTGCATTTACTTTGTATTCTATTAACTAACTGTAAATCCAAGGCTGTCATTTGCTTTACATACAGCTGACGCTAATAATTTTCCTCCTGACAGCTCTCTCTCTCTCTGTGTCTCTCTCTCTTCCCTCTCTCTCTCTCCCTCTCCCCCTCTCCATCCCTCTCTCTCTCTCTCTCTCTCTCTCTCTCTCTCTCTCCAGCCGGTGGCGTTGCGGGCACGTGACGTAGTATCAAAAGTATGTGAGCGGAACAGACACGGACGGTGAATCACCAGTGCGAAGACATGGGCTGCAAATGGGGAAATCCATTGAGATAAGCGACTTTGACAAAGGGCACGTTATTATTACGCAGAGCCTGTGAACGAGTAATTCGAAAACGGAGAAGCTGGTCTAACTTTTACGTGTTACTGTTGTGAGCATCTACGGAAAGAGGTAGACGGACAGTGAAACTACCACTAGGCGCTAAATAGTCGGACATCCACGCCTCTTCACAGAACGTGGGGTTCTAAGGCATGTATGGTCTGTAAAGTGGGGCAGATGATCTGTGGCATCTCTGCCGAAAGAGCACAATGCTGGTGTACGCTCAAGTGTTCCGGAGCACACTGTTCGTCGTACACTGTTGAACATGGAGCTTCGGAGCACACCACCACAACGTGTTCACATGTTGACCCAAAGACATCGTCAGTTATGATTGCAGTCGGCATGGGATCATCGGGATTCGACCGTCGATCAATGGAAACATGCCGGTCCTTCGGATGAATCACATTTTTGGCACACTAGGTCGGCGGTCGTCTCCACAAATGTCGTCATCGAAGTGAACGGCTGCTTGAAACTTGCAGCGCGCCTAGGGCGCAGTCTGGTATGGCTGGTTTGGAGTATAAATGGGCCAAACTGCAGGGTCATCAGTCCCATTTCCTCATGCAAACAAGGCACAAGTTAAAACTATTCCCAAAATGAGTCGGGGAGGAAGGAAGGGTGGAAAACTGACCGGGAACCACACCGAAAGAGAAAACTAAAGAAGCTAACCAAAAGGGGAAAACGTACA
This sequence comes from Schistocerca americana, assembly GCF_021461395.2. NCBI lineage: Eukaryota > Metazoa > Arthropoda > Insecta > Orthoptera > Acrididae > Schistocerca > Schistocerca americana. Next base: position 803,772,995 of record NC_060119.1, read on the forward strand.
GTAAAAGAAAAAGTTGTGGAAAGTGTTAAAATAATACAGCAGATGGCCGAGGCTGGCTGATCGCAATAATAAAAAAAGGATGAGTCAGCCACTCTGCAACACACTAAAATCTCCAGTCTAAAAGAGAAGGCGTGATGTACACTCATAGGGACAAGAAGATCACCAAGGCAACAAACAGCAAAAAAAGAGTGAGAAAAAGTTTAAATGGCTGGAGGGTGGAGGCCTGGGAGAGGAGGCCAGATGCCCGCCCTTAGATTGTGTGCTAAAAACTCCCCTTACGAATAAGACGTAAAACAACACCGGCCATTGAAGCATTGTCATCCAACACCGGAGACAGGGTGCTGGGAAGGTTAAAAATTCGCTGCAGAGAGACTAAAATTGGCCATCCCAAGAAAGTGTGGAAGACGCTCATGTGGGAGCTAGAGCGACACCGAGTTGGTTCGCAACGGAGGAGATGGCCATGTATTAGCCAAGTATGGCCGATGGACAGCCGGCAAAGGACAATGTAGTCCCTGCGAGTGGCTTGCATGGATGACGGCCACAAATTCATTGTCTCCTTGATAACATGTAGTTTATTTGGGGTACTGAGGGTGCGCTATTTAGTATCCCAGATCACGAGAACTTTGCGGCGGAAGACCGATCGAAGTTCAATCTCCGGCAAGCCAGTCTCCAGAGTTGGTTTACTGGTAGCCTGTTTGGCCAGGTGGTCAGCAAGTTCATCGCCAGAGATCCTGACATGTCCTGGGTTCCAAATGAAGGTCACTGAATGTCCACGGTTGTCGAGGGCATAAAGAGACTCCTGGATAGTCAGTACCAAAGGATTGTGAGGGAATCACTGGTCGAGAGCTTGTAGGTTGCTTAATGAGTCATTATACATGAAGAAGGACTCCCAGCATAGAAGCGGATATGCTCAAGGGCAGGACACAGGGCTACCAACTCTGCAGTGAAAACACTGCCAGAGGCGGACTGCAAGGGGATGCCTTGTTCTGGGCTGCTGTTGGAGATGGATAGCCGTTTAGGCAAAAGGAGACCTAACTGGGACGGTGCGATGAACTATGAATGTGGTCTGCATAATTTGAAAGCAGTAGTTTCTGCCGCAGCCACAATGGAGAAACGTCAGCTTCCACGAGGAGGCTGTTCACTGGACTAGTTCGGAAAGCTCCTGTCGCAAGTCGAACTCTACACTGGTGGATGGAGCCTAGCAGCTGCAGCATGGAGGGTGATGCTGAACCATACACCATGCTCCCATAGTCAATAAGGGACTGCACGTGGGCTTTCTACAGCTGCAGCAGTGTAGGGTGATCAGAACCCCAGTCAGTGTGGCTCAGACATCAGCACTTTTCCTTAAACTGAGGAAGATGGAGAGGCAAAGTTAAGTGGGCATCGAATACCAGTTCCAAAAAGCGATAAGTTTCCACTACATAAAGTAGTGGATCACTGAAATAAAGTTCAGGGTAGGGGTGGACAGTACGACGCCGACAGAAGTGCATGACGCGTCTTGGCGGCTGAAAACTGAAGGCCGTCAGTGAAGGCCCACAACTACGCCTTTCGTATGGCTCCCTGAGACCGGCGTTCAGCCACACCAATAGAAGAGCAGCAGAAGGAAGTACAAAAATCGTCATCATATAGGGAGGAAGATACTGAGGACCCTACTTCTAGTGCGAGACCATTAAGAGCAACTAAAAAGACTGGGACACTCAGGACAGAGCCCTGCGGGGCCCCATTCTCTTGGATATGGATATGGAGCGAACTGTGGGAAGCACCGACGCGAAATCGGAAAGTGCGGAGCGACAACAAGTTCCGTATAAAACTAGCGAGAGTGCCCTGGAAACCCCACTCACGCAGAATAGCGAGGATATGGTGTCACCAAGTGGTATCGTAGGCCTTTGTCAGGTCAAAAAGGACAATAAGGCGTTGTTGCCAGGAGAAGGCCTATCGAATGGCAGTCTCCAGGTATCCAAGTTGTCGGTGATGGAGCGCTGTAGCCAAAATCCACACTGGGATGGAGCCAGAAGGCTCCGAGACTCGATATTTATCGTACCTATTCCAAATGGTTAAGCATCTGTCTACACCTACATCTACATACATACTCCGCAAGCCACCTGACGGTGTGTGGTGGAGGCTACTTTCAGAACCTCTATCGGTTCTCCCTTGTATTCCAGTCTCGTATTGTTCGTGGAAAGAAAGATTGTCGGTATGCTTCTGTGTGGGCTCTAATCTCTCTGATTTTATCCTCATGGTCTCTTCGCGAGATATACGTGCTTGACTCCTCGGTGAAGGTATGTTCTCGAACCTTCAACAAAAGCCGGAACCGAGCTACTTAGCGTCTTTCCTGCAGAGTCTTCCACTGGAGTTTATCTGTCATCTCCGCAACGCTTTCGCGATTATCAAATGATCCTGAAACGAAGCGCGCTGCTCTTCGTTGGATCTTCTCTATCAACCCTATCTGGTACGGATCCCACACTGGTGAGCAATATTTAAGCAGTGGGCGAACAAGTGTATTGTAACCTACTTCCTTTGTTTTCGGATTGCATTTCCCTAGGATTCTTCCAATGAATCTCAGTCTGGCATTATTACTAGCGCCACCACATTGCTGTCGTCAACAGCATCTGAAGTGATGGCAAATTTCCGTCGCAATAGCCGGCCGAAGTGGTCGTGCGGTTCTAGGCGCTGCAGTCTGGAACCGCGAGACCGCTACGGTCGCAGGTTCGAATCCTGCCTCGGGCATGGATGTGTGTGATGTCCTTAGGTTAGTTAGGTTTAACTAGTTCTAAGTTCTAGGGGACTAATGACCTGAGAAGTTGAGTCCCATAGTGCTCAGAGCCGTCGCAATAGTGGGAAAATATCATCGTTCCAATGCTAAAGCCTGGTAAGAGTCCGCTAGATGTGGATAGCTATCGTCCTGTCAGCCTCACCAACGTTCTGTGCAAGCTGCTCGAACATATGGTGAGCCAGCAATTGTGTTGGCTCCTCGAGTCAGGACGGTCAGCAAGAGCACAGAGAAATTCCCACTCACTGTAGGTAGCATTATATGGCTCATGGTGGCGTGTAGCAAAAGATAGGTGTTGTCATTCCAGCCGCTATTTGAGGAGACGAAAGGCAGGGCAGTAATTCTCAGATCCAGAGGTCAAGCATAATACTTGACAAGATGTTCTGCGATTTCATCTGGATCGGCAGACACAGCTCTATGTGTGGAAATTCAAGGTACACCTGCAGGGGTCTGATAGCTGTAAAGTCGTCGGTGGTTGGTCCAAACCTGGGAAGGAGAATTTCGTGTTCCAACGGTGGAGATGCATCATTCCCAACACTCCTGCTTTCGTTGTTTGATGAGTAGGAGGATTGGGCACAGAGTCGTTTGAAGGCAATGAGATTCTTTAGGGACAGGTGGCATCTACGACATTGGAGGGCCCACCTATGGCAGCAGCAATTTCTGGCGATCACCAGACCACTGACTTCCACTGCAGACAACCTGAGGAACGAGGGATTGCCGACTCAGCTGTGGCAACAGTCATAGTAGTGACGCTGTGGCTCACTTCGTCGGTGTTACCATGAAACGGAGGTTCAACAGTGGTGGCGGCGGCGAAAGCGGCCCAATCAGCCTTTGTAAGAGTCCGTCTGGACAAGTGTCCAGATGAGTGATGCTGGGGAGGCACAGGAAGAACAGACAGTGATCACTGCCATACAAGTCGTGAGCTCTACAGAGGATATACGGTAGAAGACCAGGACTGCAAATCGAGAGATCAATGGCCGAGTATATGCCAAGTACCACATTGAAATGTGTGGGGACACCTGTATCGAGGAGGCAAAGGTCGAGTTGAGTTAGTAGCCCCTCGACATCTTTGCCATGGCCAGCGATCTTGATGTTACAGGTATTAAAATCACCGAAAAGTAGAAGAAGTATGGGGAGACGGGAAATTAGTGCAGCCAATATATGGTGCAGCGCTTCACCATCTGCAGGGAGGTAGATGTTACAGCGTTGTCCTCACCCTGACAGCCACAGCTTCTAAAGGTGTTTGAAGGGGCACAGGTTCGCTACAGACAGAGGTAAGGACATAGATACTAAAACCACCTGGCATGGGAACCACCTGACGTGGGAAACCAAGCTTCCTGAAAGGCAACGAAAAAAGCAGATGTAACGCTTAAGAGTTTTTTTAACTCAGCCAGATGGGAGAAAAAACCGCCGTAGTTTCATAGGAGAATGACAATTCCTGTCGTCTGGGACGGCATGAAGGGACCAAGAAAAAAGATTACGCCTCAGGTCACCTGCCGCCACCAGTTGAGCGTTCGCAGCCAGTACCATTGCATCCGAGGCGTCAGCGAGATCTAGGTCCTTAGTGGATGCCAGAATCTCCACCTCGTCCTCGGACGCAGAACTGTTAAGGAGTGGTGGTGTGGCAGCTACCGGAGTCTCCCGTTTCCTAACAGATTTATTCTTTGTTTGTTTTCCCTCTCGGCGCTCCTTAGGGGCTTTCTGGGAGGACTTCTCACAAGTAGCTTCAGGGACAGAGGACGGCCATGAAGCCATTCGATCAGCAGCTAGTGGCTCTTTCGCTGAAGGCGGACTGTGGAAGGTAGAGTTCCAAGGGACACCTTCCATGCGAGACGAGCCAGAGGAGGCTGTTGCTTCTCTGGCTGGGGGAGGAAACTGATGTCCTGGATGGTTGGGGGGTGATGCTCTCACAGTAGAAGCTTTGGGAGTAACAGAAGAAGACGTGACCCCAGTCAGCAGGAGGAGGGATGAAGATAGACGGCTCTGAGGGCCCATTGGAGTAAGCTTAAATGGGAGGCGTAATGGGATCATGGAGGGCGACGACGTCATAGCGGCAGCATAAGAAGATAACTTTCGAACAGGGTTCAACCTTTCATATTTTAGTTTAGCCTCGCGGTAAGACAGCCTGTCCAGGGTCTTGTACTCTGGGCAGTCCAAGCGAGCGGGAGAAGTGGTTCTCTCCACAGCTAACACAGGTGGGTGGAGGCGCATATGGAATATTCGGATGCAGCGACCATCTGCCGTCTCTACATGTGGCGCTAGAATTGCACTGGGATTACATGTGTCAGAACTTTCAGCACTTAAGTACTGCATAGGGAGAGGGATGTCACATCGGTATACCATCACCTTGATCTTTCCAGGCAACGAATCAGTCTTAAAGGCCAAGATGAAGGCACCGGTGGCAACCCTATTGTCTTTAGGCCCCTTATAGACGCGCCGGGAGATGTGAACACCCTGTCGTTCTAAATTGGCACGTAGCTCGTCGTCGGACTATAACAGAAGATCGCTATGAAAATTAATTCCCCGGACCATGGGGAGTGACCGAAACAGTAATACCACCCAGCTTGTCACAGGTAAGTAACGCCTGGGACTGGGCTGAGGATGCCGTCTGAATCAGGTCTGATCCATTGCGCACTGTCACTTCCCCAAAGTTACCCTCCAGGTGCTCAACAAACAACAGAAGGAGATCCCATCAGTTCTGATGCGCACTAAATAACGAGGCGAATATGGCTCTCATCGTTCCATAGCACTAAGTTCTTCGCATTGTGTTTCTAGGCAGGGGAACGCCTGGGGTCATATGGCGCAGCATTGTATTCTACCTTCCTTTCTTAGAGACTGCTGGGCCCATTCAGTCCCTAGCAAAAGGTGACTTTGTCCGCTTCATTGCGGATCATCCACCCTGATGCAACCTACTCCGATCAGGAGCTCTCCGCACGGGAGCCACACAGCCACAGCAAAAGCCACCTGGCACAATGGGCGTTCCCGTGAGTCCTGATGCCCCAAGAAGACGGGCATCTATTCCTTTGCATACGTGGGGGGTTTGCAGCTCAGGAAACACCAGTGCGATCCCTGTGTTGTCAGGAGGCTACCACCAAATGGGTACATGATGGTCCCATCGCAACAAAGTGGCAACGATGCTGGATATTGGGCGTGGAGAAATCCAATATTGCCATGGGGTGCAAGAGGACAACAGACAACGGACGAAGATGACGTAACCCAGAAGATGTCCTTGCTCAAATAGCTGAATTGAAGGTGGAGGTGCAGAGCTATGACAAAAGAAGTGCAGGAGATCTAATCTAATGGCATTATGAATGACTAGTACACCACGTAAGGCGCCCTTTCCCAAATAGCCCACATTTCTTAGAATTTTGAAAGTGGGAGGTCAAACCATGAAATGAGACCTGAACTTATTGGGCCGAAACATGTGAGAGTCCTTTTAGTTGCCTCGTATGACAGGCAGGAATACGCCAGGCCTCTTTTAACCCCCGAATCTGCAGGAAGTATGCAGGATGGTGGGGGCATTCTCATGCTATGGGATACATTCTTCTGAGCTTGCATGGGACCTCTGGTAATAATCGATGACAAGCTGACAGCTGCGAACGACCTGCATCCCTTCATACTTGATGTCTTCCCCGACGGCGATGTCATCTTTCAGCAGTATAATTTTCCGTGTCCCGGAGCCAGAACTGTACTACAGCAGTTTAAAGTGCGTTATATTTAACTCATGTTGATGCCTCGGCGTCCAAATTCCCCTGATTTAAAGCTTATGGAATCCATCTAGGATGCTATCGGTTGCCATCATCAAGTAAGTTAAATAACGACCCGTTATTTACGCGAATTACATGACCTGTGCACAGACATCTAATGCCACATACCTCAACAAACCTACTAACAAACTGTTGGATCCGTGATACGCAGCATCAGTGATGCATTTCGTTCCAAAGACGGACAAACAAGCTATTAATCAAGTGGTCATAATCTGTCTATCTACCTATCTACATTTGTACTCCGCAAGCCACCCAACGGTGTGTGGCGGAGGGCACTTTACGTGCCACTGTCATTACCTCCCTTTCCTGTTCCAGTCGCGTATGGTTCGCGGTAAGAACGACTGTCTGAAAGCCTCCGTGCGCGCTCTAATCTCTCTAATTTTACATTCGTGATCTCCTCGGGAGGTATAAGTAGGGGGAAGCAATATATTCGATACCTCATCCAGAAACGCACCCTCTCGAAACCTGGACAGCAAGCTACACCGCGATGCAGAGCGCCTCTCTTGCAGAGTCTGCCACTTGAGTTTGTTAAACATCTCCGTAACGCTATCACGGTTACCATATAACCCTGTGACGAAACGCGCCGCTCTTCTTGGGATCTTCTCTATCTCCTCCGTCAACCCGATCTGGTACGGACCCCACACTGATGAGCAATACTCAAGTATCGGTCGAACGAGTGTTTTGTAAGCCACCTCCTTTGTTGATGGACTGCATTTTCTAAGGACTCTCCCAATGAATCTCAACCTGGTACCCGCCTTACCAACAATTAATTTTATATGATCATTCCACTTCAAATCGTTCCGCACGCATACTCCCAGATATTTTACAGAAGTAACTGCTACCAGTGTTTGTTCCGCTATCATATAATCATACAATAAAGGATCCTTCTTTCTATGTATGCGCAATACATTACATTTGTCTATGTTAAGGGTCAGTTGCCACTCCCTGCACCAAGTGCCTATCCGCTGCAGATCTTCCTGCATTTCGCTACAATTTTCTAATGCTGCAACTTCTCTGTATACTACAGCGTCATCCGCGAAAAGCCGCATGGAGCTTCCGACACTATCTACTAGGTCATTTATATATATATTGTGAAAAGCAATGGTCCCATAACACTCCCCTGTGGCACGCCAGAGGTTACTTTAACGTCTGTAGACGTCTCTCCATTGATAAGATCATGCTGTGTTCTGTTTGCTAAAAACTCTTCAATCCAGCCACACAGCTGGTCTGATATTCCGTAGGCTCTTACTTTGTTTATCAGGCGACAGTGCGGAACTGTATCGAACGCCTTCCGGAAGTCAAGAAAAATAGCATCTACCTGGGAGCCTGTATCTAATATTTTCTGGGTCTCAGGAACAAATAAAGCAAGTTGGGTCTCACACGATCGCTGTTTCCGGAATCCATGTTGATTCCTACATAGTCGATTCTGGATTTCCAAAAACGACATGATACTCGAGCAAAAAACATGTTCTAAAATTCTACAACAGTTCGACGTCAGAGATATAGGTCTATAGTTTTGCGCATCTGCTCGACGACCCTTCTTGAAGACTGGGACTACCTGTGCTCTTTTCCAATCATTTGGAACCTTCCGTTCCTCTAGAGACTTGCGGTACACGGCTGTTAGAAGGGGGGCAAGTTCTTTCGCGTACTCTGTGTAGAATCGAATTGGTATTCCGTCAGGTCCAGTGGACTTTCCTCTGTTGAGTGATTCCAGTTGCTTTTCTATTCCTTGGACACTTATTTCGATGTCAGCCATTTTTTCGTTTGTGCGAGGATTTAGAGAAGGAACTGCAGTGCGGTCTTCCTCTGTCAAACGGCTTTGGAAAAAGGTGTTTAGTATTTCAGCTTTACGCGAGTCATCCTCTGTTTCAATGCCATCATCATCCCGGAGTGTCTGGATACGCTGTTTCGAGCCAGTTA